>NC_050448.1:51802649-51904005 GCF_903995425.1 Onychomys torridus
ATGGCAATCTAACCCTCAAACTCACTGCCCCAAACAAAACCAGAAGCTGCTGGCTTTGCCTAATTTCAAGTCCCCCTTATTACGAAGGGGTTGCTGTTACGGGGAATTTCACTAACCATACTACCCCATCCACAGAATGCACCCGCACCCCTCAACATAGGTTGACCCTATCCGAAGTTGTGGGACAAGGATTATGCATAGGAAAGATGCCCAGGTCTCACCAGTTCCTATGCGATACCACCCAACAGATGACCGGGGGCTCCTACTACCTGGTAGCCCCCACTGGAACCTATTGGGCCTGCAGCACTGGGTTGACTCCATGTATTTCAATGGCAATACTTAATCTGACCTCTGATTATTGTATACTGATAGAATTATGGCCCAAAATTGTTTATCATAACCCCGAATATGTATTTACCTATTATGAGGAACGACACAGGTTCCCTCGAGAACCAATGACTATGACCATGGCCTTACTGCTGGGGGGATTAACTGTCGGGGGTATGGCCGCAGGCATAGGAACTGGCACTGTGGCGCTCATGGAAACTGCACAATTCAAACAACTACAGATGGCTATGCACACTGACATCCAGGCCCTAGAGGAATCCATAAGTGCCCTGGAAAAATCCCTTACATCGCTATCTGAGGTTGTTTTACAAAACAGGAGGGGGTTAGACATCCTCTTCCTACAAGAAGATGGCCTATGTGCGGCTCTTAAAGAAGAATGTTGCTTTTATGCAGATCATACTGGAGTAGTCAGAGATAACATGGCTAAATTGAGAGAAAGATTAAAACAGAGACAACAACTATTCGAGTCACAACAGGGATGGTTTGAAGGATGGTTCCAAAGGTCACCCTGGTTTACTACCCTTGTCTCCACCATCATGGGCCCCCCCTAATCATCCTCCTGCTCATTTTATTATTTGGGCCATGTATCTTCAACAGATTGGTACAATTTGTCAAGGATAGGATTTCTGTTGTCCAGGCTTTGGTCCTAACCCAGCAATATCAGAGGCTCCGACAACCAGAAATGGAGCTGACCCCTTATTCTCCATCCTAAAATGAAAGATTCCATTTATAGCAAAAGAAAATGGAGGAATGAAATGCCCCTCCCCCCCCCCCCCCCGTCTCAGTAACTTAGCCTAAGAAACGGCCTTGAGAGAGATAATTGGGAGAGTGACCTTGAGTCAAAGCAGGAGATATCAAACACCCGGTCTTGGGAGGAAAAAACCTTGAGTCAGAACAAGATATCTATAATTGGCTACCTAGCCTTGGAGAACAAACAGCTGCACATTTCTGAACATTAAAGATAGTCCCCAAGTTCACCCTGGCCTTATTTGAATTAACCAATGGGGACCCTATAACTATGTTTCTCGCTTCTGTAACCATGCTTCTGCCCCTAGGACTCTATAAAAAGTCCCCCTTCCCCTAGGAAGGCGTGCAAGTCTTCCCGGAGACTGTGTCGCCCCAGGTACCTGTGTATTCAAATAAACCCTCTTGCTGTTTGCATCTGATCCGTGGTCTCGGCGTGTTCCTTGGGTTTGGGGTCTCCCTTGAGGAAAGATCCCCTGAGGGGGGGGCTTTCTTTCAACGAAATTTGAAAAGATAAGTCTGATGAACTAGACAGAGGGAAACGTTCAGCTATGTTGGAGCACAGCAGAGACTCCCACAACCTCATGAAGAGCACAGAAATGTGCAGTCCAATAATCTTCTGGCATGGACTTTAGGGCTATGTCTCCAGTTGATCAGCCCATTATGTAATTTTTTTGGAGGTGGCCATGGAGGATGAAGGATCAGACCTGAAAGCTTTCTTTCAACAGCCCTCAGGTACTTCAGAGTGTGCATCATCTTAGTTATGTACAAAGTTATGTCTACATGCTTATGTTGATTATGAGAGTAACTCCCTTGGGATTCTACAGGTGTTTCTCCCTCAGGGAAGGTTAAAATAATAATTTACTTTGGTTATTCCTATTCTCATGGGGTCTTCATTTATCATGGTATCGCTTTCCTTGTTCTCCCACTCTGTTCCTGATTCAGCTGGGACCTCCCACTCCCCTAAGCTCTCTTTACCCTAACCCCACCACCCTCAGTTTGCTCATGTATATCTCATCCATTTCTCTATCGCTGGATCCCTATGTCTTCCTTAGGGTCCTCTATACTAGGTAGCCTCCCTGGAGTTGAGTTGCAGTCTGGTTATCCTTTGCTTTACATCTGTTACCCACTTATGTGTGAGTACATACCATGTTTGTCTTTCTGAGTCTGGGTTACCTCATTCAGAATGATATTTTCTAGTTCCATCCATTTGCCTGCAAACCTCATGATGTCATTGTTTTTCTCTGCTGAGTAGTATTCCATTGTGTATATGTACCACATTTTTTATAAATATTTTTATTTTTAATTAATTTTATATATCAGCCATATTTCTGTTATATGATGAAGAACTCTGCTCATCATGGGGAAATGTAAAACAGAGAGAAAAGATAGACATGAAGTCCTGATATGCCCCGCAAAATACATTGTAGATATTCAACTTCCCCTCAAAAGGACTGACTTTGGAAAAGCTGTAGCATCTACTATCTTTTTTTTTTTTTTTTTTTTTTGGCAAGGGACTGATATCCAAGTTTTCAACATATGAGACCTTATGGAACATTTATCCACCATAGCAATGAGACACATACAAAAGTCTCTCTGTCTGTCTATCTGCCTACTTATTTATATTTGTCTCTTTCATACTTTAAATTTATTGAAAATAAACTTTAGATTAAATATCATCAGCTTTACCAAACTTTGAAGAGATTGCAGATTTTTTCACACTCAAATTAACATTCTAATGTTAATTTAAGGTTAATGCTAATAAAGAAAATTCAAGTTGACACTATGAAATAGACTTTAAGCTTCATTCAAATTTATGATAGTATGTGCTAATTAGTGTTCACAATATTTTACTATCTATGCTATGAAGTAGGAAGGAGGAAAAACTGGCCTTATTTATTACACAGTATTTTCATAGTTGACATTGCTTAGATAAAGATATTTTACCAATGTATATATGCTAAGGAATGTAGCATTAGAATATTTTGTGTATTTCTTATTCCAGTAGCTATCATGGCATTTCTTTATAATAAATAGAATTTGAGAACATCAAGGGGCTGTCCCACAATGCCACAGCATTGTCCAAACACAGGCCATGTTCATTTGCAGCTGACTGGGGCTGGAAGAAAGAAGGCAGGGTTTCCCCTCCATATTTCAGAGATCATGTCCTTCAAAATAGTAGAAATATGAGCTATGTATGAAAAATGAAATTCTTTCCCAATCTCTCAATAGTTTTGTGATTATTATGGCACAGGTACAAAATGGTTAAAGTTAATGTGAGTTGCTAGATGCATAATTTGCTGCTTGGATCATGCTGGGGATATAGCACCTTATTTTATAGCTCAAGTTATTATAACTTTTCCTCTGTAAGTTCTTTATTTAAAAACAACTTTATAATATTTTAGGCTAGGACAGGAAACACAGCTAATGAAAATGAATTGTTGCCTGTCCTCTATATGTGTGCCTCTGGTGACACCACCTTATAAAAATATGACAGATTGCTACATACAGAAAATGAATGGTGCAAGTCAGTATTAAACAAGGTAACACATCAACAACACTTTATCATGTGTATATGAACATATACATGTCAAATAACCATGAGATCTTTTCTGATGTGTAGATTCATGCAAGACTACATCTCAATTTTAAGTGTTACTACACTTCAAATAAATCCTACTAATACTTGTCAAGTCTCACAAACCCCCAAGCTGTGCTGGGTAGCCACTCTGCTATTCACCTCTATAACTTGGTCATTGTAATAATCTTCCATTAATTAAATTTTTTCTTTAATATTTGTTTGACTGTAGAAATTACGATAAAATACAATGGTCAGCCATGAGAAAATATGTGCAAGCCACCTGAAAAAAGAGGCCGTGAATGAAAAAGAGCTAAAAGATGTATATGGGAGGGTTTGAAGGGAAGAAAGGAAAGGAAGAAATGATGGGATTATAATCTCAAAAATAAAAGAAATAAAAATGAAATCATTACTGAGTAGAACTTCACTGGATTCATTAGACCACATTTATTTATCCATTCTTTCCATGAGGCACACTCAGTTGTTCCCACTCCAGGTTAGTTTACAAATATGTAGACATGTATGAAGTCAACACAGTATTTTCTTTCTCTAAAATAAATGTCAATTTTTGGGGCCCTGGACCATATGCTAGTATCTCTTCTTTTCTCTATTTGATGTTTTTCTTGATAACAGAGTATTTCTTAGAATGGCTAATATCTCATACATATTTTAAAAGAATGCAAATTCTTGTTAAATATGCATGGAACATTTTACATAAATGTCAAACTGTTAAGGTTATCTTCTAGATTCTGTTGAAGTCATTATTTCCTTAAACAATTCTACCCTACTTGCTATATGATTATAGAAAAATAAATGATGAAGTCATTCTTACCATATGCCTGTCTAGTCTTTTAAGTCTATTGTCTTTTGACTTCTGCATTCTGAAGTTTACTTATTAGATACAATCATGTAATACAAAAATCAGCCACAGAAAACTTTTGAGATGACTTCTCATTCTTCAATCCTTCCCTAGATAGTGCCTTATAAACAATGGACTTTATCATTTTAAGTGTTCTCTGTTTAATTGCTTTGTCACAAAAGTTGGTTATTATGCCGGGCTGTGGTGGCACATGCCTTTAATCCCAGCAGTTGGGAGGCAGAGCCAGGTGGTTCTCTGTGAGTTCGAGGCCAGCCTGGACTAAAGAGTGAGTTCCAGGAAAGGTGCAAAAGTACACAGAGAAACCTTGTGTTGAAAAAACCAAACAAAAAAAAAAGAAAAAGAAAAAAGAAAAGTTGGTTATATCTCAAATATTTCTCCATTATTCCATATATCCTGTACTTAATATTCTTATATTACACTGTTTAACATAGGTTTCCCTCTTTCTTCTATGGTCATTTCTACCCTTTTTTTGTCTTTTTAAAAATATTTATTTAAAAATAAGATTTCTAATTGTATATTTTGTGATTTATTTTTGTAGTAATGGGATTTGAAGCTAGCACCTATAGATGCCGGTCAAGACCTCTATCATTTCAGTTTTGAAAATTTGCATTGCATCACCATTATTTAACAAGGCATTTCTTATGGGAGGGTCAGTGTTAAATATACATTTGATAGCCACATTTCAATATCAGAAATTGTACTCTACCATCCTGCCACTTGGTTTTATAGACAAGGCATTTTAATGACATGTAGTAGACAATTTAGAAAACCATAAAGTCAATTAGATCCCCAGTTTCTGCCTCCCAGGTCCTTGGATCACATACTAGGTCCTAGAGCCAGAAATGTAAGTGTGTGCTGGAATTCCAAATAAATATTCATAATTACAATATAAGCACCTCTCTAAATGAGCCATCTTCAAAGCCCAGGGTGTCTCTTCTAAACACTTAAAGGCTTTGCCCAAATGTCATCTCCCAGTCTCTCTGCCACCATGTAAATAATTTAAATACAATTATATCAGTCAAAAAAAAGACTTCTAAAAATACAATACATAGTACATTTCAAGAGAAGTAAATATTCCACAATTTAATTTAAAAGCAATTTACAAAGACAATTAACCATTACATGAATAAAACAAATCACTAAAATAAATTAAAAGCAATGTTGTTCTTAAGGTAGATACACAGTTTGTTTTCACTCAAAGATTCAGTGCAGACGTCTCATCTAAACAAATGAGGATATCTCATAGTTCCCACCTCTCAGCATCCTCTCTCTCCTCGAAGCACTCCTGCTTCTCTTACACACTCTCCTCCTTATTACCACTAGCACTAGAAATGTCAGTGAATATTGCCATAGGCTAAGACAACATAAAACTGCAGATTAGGCAGGCAAAGTGCCCTCACACTTACACATACTACAGCTCAATGAAAAGCACACCTGGCAAGTTTTAAGACAGGTTTTTTCCTAGACACCTACATTAATAGCATCATTAAAACTCAAGAAGGGTCTTTCATTCAGGAATATGTGAGAATTGGGGCTGACATCAAATGAAGATGGCTTTTGGGGTTGATGACACTTGCCAGAGTAATCCCAGGCACAGTGTACTCATCTATTGTGATCCATGCACTCTGTTTTCCCAAGAGCCTTTTCTGTCCTTGGGCTTGCAACTCATTTATCTGAATAACCCTGATTGGAGTGGAATTTGTTCCTTTTGTATCTTCAGTTGATTTTTTTCTATCTATATTAAGTTTTTCTTTGCTTTTTAATAATCATGACACAGGAAGCAGTGGTAAATTTGTTCCTATCTACACCTTGGTAAAAATTACTACATTCTACCTTTTGAACAATGGACAAGCAGTGGGGTTATTAACAGTCAATCCAGTGGCAACACAACTCACAAGGGACACAGTGCTGCCTACCCTGCCACTGCCCTCCCCTGCCCCCCTTCCCTGAAATCCTCCCCACCCAGTCCCTGCTTCCTCTCTTATCTGTTCATCTGGACATACTTCATGTACATGGACTCGTCACTTCCCATGTTTTAGAACTGATTCTTTTTTCCATTCGAAATTCACTGAAAAACCTCATATTGTATCAACATTGAGGAGACACAGACTGAAGCTGATGGAAACAACAGAGCTTTGACAGTGTGACTGTCTACTTTCCCAGCTGCCTGTGCTGTCACTTCCTTGCCTGAGTCCTCAGCCACTGCAGCTTCGGTTTTAAGGAGACACTGAAGAGTCTCTGCAGAGCTTCTTGGGAAGAATAGGGACCTCAATCATATGCAGCAGTATGACACCCAGACAAATCCATTCATAGGACTACGTTCTGCCAGTCATGTCAAATGAATCACTAAAAAAAAAAATTAAAAAAATAAAAATAAATAAAAAATAAAAAAATAGTTTGTAAAACAATCTATTCTAACTTATTCTAATTTCTATGTATAGTAAGTAGCAGCAGCCAGACTGCTTCTGTTGTAAAGCTCAACTTCTGTTAGGATGTTTGTTTAAATCAAGGTACTTTTGCATTTCCTACCAGGAAATTGTGTGTGTGTGTGTGTGTGTGTGTGTGTGTGTGTGTGTGTGTGTATGTGTGTGTATGTGTGTGTGTAATCTATATGTTTTTAAAGTGTCCTTTCATTTCATCTTATTTTCAAAAATGAGGCAAATACCTATATCATTCTTTAAGCCATTAAGGTTTATACCCACACAGAGAGAAATGCTAAATTCCTGACTTGTAATTAGAAATGGACCCATTATCTGCCCTTTCTTTTAGCATTTGTGTATAATAGAATACTTTGCTTACAGAAATAATGTTTTTCTTCTCTGCCAAAGTGAAACCAAGGGGGAAAGTGATTTGATAATTTTAGTAGCTTCAGCTATTAAAATACCGTATAAAGTAACCATACTATATTAAAATTCAAAATTAAAACCCACACCACTCTGCATAACTGAATACAAATTAAGTCTAAATAATAATCATTTTCAACTGACTCCCTTGAGCTCACAGAAACTGAGCTCCATCAATTGACTGCTCAGTTCTTCAGACACATATGTGAGAAGCTAACATCCAGTCAACCAAAAAGAAAAGTAACTCTGTAGTAGAATTAATAATGGAACTCAAAGCTAAAGTGGATAGCATGAGGATGTTTTAGTTTCTCAGGTTGTAAAACACACATTTCAGGTAACAGCATGCTACAACACCATCCATCCACATTGGCTCAGATATAAAGCTTACAGTAGGCACACAATCTTCCCTCTTAACTGACAGCCTACAAATGTTCAGACACCATGCAGAGTGAAATGGGCAAGCAAAGCTACAAAAGGGAATGTGTCTGGTTATGGCAGTTCAGACATCTTTACGTATAAAGCTTTTGAGATGAAATGCATGTTATATGTGTGTAATTAGTTAATTATACAGTAGAGCAAGTAAGTATGGGAAGCACTACCAGTGCACACTTGAGGTAACAAGTTAAAAATGCCAATTGAAACGAAGACCTCCAGCAATGATCCCAATCTTTAAAGTGCAAACTATCCTTCAAAACTGCTGATTTCTCTGGTGGCTCAGTATTTTTTTTTTTTTTTTTGGCATAAGAGACTGCTAAAATAGGTTGCAGTTTACTCAAACTTTGGGCAACCTATGATTTCTCCTCTGTATCACACAACTGCACTTCCATGTTATTTTTAACATGTACATATTAAAAATGATGCAGGTTAACATATCCTACATAATTATCTAAAATTAAAAATCATCTGTCAAGGCCAGCTGAAGACAAAGAGCAATATAAGTGGAGATGAAATAACTCAAACTAAATGCTTTCAAGAACGTATGACTCTTACAGTAAAATGACGCATTTCTACTCATTTAAAGAATGGCTTTTTCTTATGACCAAGGCTGTGGCTATATTTACTCAAAATATTCTAGTCATCCTTGAAATTTTTCAGTAAGTTACTCATTGGGACATCATACATGTAAAGAAATAAAATTATATAACTTCTATATTGTGTGTATGCATCTAAATATTTTAATGAAACATAAAATTGATATTTTTACTTAATACTGAAAAAACTAATTAAATTTAAAGTATGTAAATAGTGATAATCTAGTTAACATTTTTTGGTATCTATTTTTTGGTATATATATATTCTCATTCAACAACGTGAAATTACAGTGAAGTTTGGGATGTATATGGCCTATATTACTTGTTATTTACTAATGAAAAATTTGAAATGTTATCAGCTTTATCTTCATTTAAGGGCCACTATTAAGGAAATTCTATTTCTGAAAGTTAATGTTATTTTTTTTTCTGGCTACAGAATAAACTCAGGCTAAAATGCAGAATAATAATGATAATATGCAAAACAAATGATAATAAGTCAATTATGTTTTGTTTGTCATATACATTCTGAAAACTAGTAGCCTGGACAAAATTTTATGCTGACTACATTCACATAGTACATTAACAAAAGTTCGTTTGAAATATGATACACAGCACTTCTGGGAGTTTGTTTCAGCAAGCAATTTACAATAGTATAAATGTAATAAATTAAGAATGTTATATTAAAACAGATTACTGTTCTTTATAAGAAAAAATAAAAGTAAATTTAAAAATTATGGCATACATAAGAAATTTGGAAAAAAATCCTGTAGACATAGTTATCTAGATAAAACAAGACACTGAATCAATGGGCAAATAGCTATTTCATGGATGAATAAGATTTCTATTGCTTCTTGTAATTTACTAGGAAATTCGTTTTGTTTCATGTTAAGAAAATGGTGCAAAAATCAGACAGGGCGAGTAAGGGAAGATGAGTCTGAGGGACAACAGGACGGAACAAATAAAGTGAAGGGATATTCGAGGGAAAGTATAGAAACCCACTACAGCAGATGCTTCTGAAAGCACACATACATATGAAAAAACCTAAATGGAATCACTGGGGAAGACAAAGCCCCAACTAGTCCCTTCTCACCACCAAATGAGACCTCTGATGCCAGGAATGAGTGAAATCTAATGAAACTTTCAAACAACTCAGTCGGTTTCCATGATTATTGGTTGCTCTCTGCAAATGAATGCTATGGCCATCTTGCTGAAGATAAAAACCTACATAACTTACTGAACATAGAGAAGTCAAGCTGGTGCTTCACCCCTACTAAGTGTTTATGATACTGGACGGTACTATGTACACTATCTACAGAACACTTGCTGTACAGTGGTAACCTGTAGGCAAGATGCACTTAGGCAATAATGGCACAAAAGTCGTGGATTGACCTAAAGAAAAACCAAATATTACTGTTGTGCTAAAGGCATGTGTCAATAAAATAACTCCTGATAACATGATGCTATACACATAGATTAGTGTTTCACTCAGACATCATCAGGGAAGCTTTCTCCCACAGTAGATGGTATCAAATGCAGAAAACAATAAGCAGACTATATGAGCGAATGAGAGAACTTGGACACATAGTCTGAAGTGTGATTTCTCCATCAAATCCCTACCCTTTGGTCTCAGGAAACTCTTCAGAAGAGAAGGTAGAAATACTGTAAGGACCTGTGAAGATGAATGATACCAAGGAAACAAAGCTTTGTAGAGAAAAAAAAAAAAAAAAAAAAAACAGGATTGACGCACGTGAATTCACAGAGAAGGTGACAGCATTACCTGGCTGCACATTAGCCCTTCACTCTAAGCTGGATGTGGTACCAATACTGAGAGAAAAAGCAGACACAAGGCCCCTACATAACCTAAAAACTATGACTATTTGAGAAGCATTGGGGAAGGAAAGCTTAATTTTCTCAAATTCTGTATCACTGCATGTTCAAACAACCATACAAGTGGTATGCTGACATATATGAAGAAAAACATCTATGCACATAAAATGTAAAATAAATAAATAAAGATAAAAACATAGCCTATCTTAAGACATTATGCTTAATTCAGGTACTTATAATACACTTTCAGAGCTCATCATTAGAGAGTAATAAAAAGTTACACAATTCATTATTCTTTTTATTTTCTCTCTTGAAAAAATAAGCAGTTGTAGCAACCTGTATTACTCAAGCTCCATCAATGGAGCTTGCTGTTTGTGCACAGGTTCCAATCAATTGATCATCCTGTTCACACTAGCTGCTGAGTGACTGGCTAAACAGATTCCATCACAGACTAGGTGGAATTAAAGGAAGCCCCTCAGCTTAAATTAAGTTTAGAGCTTTTGTTATTTGGTATTTTTGCTTCACAGTAAAGACTGGATAAAATTTCCATAAGTCTCTGAGCAATTCTTCTTCCCTTTATATCCAAGAAGGAAATCTATACATAGACAGCACCTTTGCTTGGACAGACATCATTTGAGTACATGTAATCCATCTCATGACTGTGCTCCTTCCATGCTTTGCAAAGGATTTTTAATGACAATGTGCTGAAGAATGACACACTCACACTCAGAGTGATGAAATTTATAATAATAAACCTTAGGACACAGATACCTGATATTTTTACATGTCACAACTAAGATCCTATGTGGCCTGGAAAGAATAAATTTGGAGTCACGAGTTGTCTTCAGTGGTGTTATGCAGTCTACTTGCCTCAAAAACTAACAAGTTATTCTGGAAAACACAACCTCAAGAAGTTTGAAGGAAAGGATCACTTTGTCATCAAAACATATGCTACAAAAGGAGCATTAAGGTATAGGTTAAGAACAAGAGCCAAAAACAGTGATAAAACAAGCACATTAATATGGGTACTGAGGTCAATTATGTTAAGGGCTATTTGCATTGTTACCAAAGACTTTGAGTGGGCTAATTCTACATACTAAGGATCTATTGTAAGTAGTAGACATAAGATAATGGCCACAGCATAGATGGTGCCTAAAAGTGTCACCAAATACCCTTGAAGGGTGGAAAAGATTGTTATTGATGTAAACCTACTAGAATGTAACAATAGCTTAATGTCACCCATTTATCATCTCCTAGCTTCATAAATCTGGACACTGTTTTAAGGGTCAGATACTTTTAAAATGATACACATTTACCTTTTTCTACAACAAGAAATTCAATGTTTTGCTTCCTCTATTTTGTTCCTGTATGGTCTTTAACAATTCAATTGGCTGTGTTAAGTGACACAGAAGATTATGAAGATGCAAGTCTTACATAGGGTCAGATAGTTTAAAAAACGATACACATTTAACTTTTTCTAGATATTTTATTAGATGTAAGTTACAATTCTTCTCCAAACTCAAGATGAATTACTAAAGAAGGACATGAGCAGTAGACAGAAGGGATAATAGCAGGCAATTGAAATTATCTCCATGACTGAGATTGATATACAATGCAACCATATAAAATCAAAGAGAAATACAAGTCTAAAATGAAAATTATATACAAGAGGTATCTATGGAGAGAAAAGCCATGAGAATAAAGCTAGGGTACTAACTTTTCAGTGAGGTAAACCTTTCAGATAAGCTGCCAGCATTTTCATAAAAGCAGATAAAATCCAAGGAGTGTTATAAGAAAGAAGACATTTCAAGCAATAAAGAAACATTTGCCTATAATCATTTTTTCTTGAAAGGACAAATATCAAATAGGAAGTAGATAGCAAATGAAACCAGAGGCAAGCATTATATGATACAGGCCCTTTTACAAGTCTTCAAGGTTTGAACATCAGTTAAAAATTATGGACATTAAACAGTTATTCTCAAATGAGATTCAACCAAAATTGCAGGAAATCTAGGAAATGAAGGCAGATCAAACACATTTTGAAGTCCTGAGAAATAATCCAGTCAGTAAAGTTCTTTTTGAAAAATAAAAGCTGAGGACCTGAGTTTAGCATAAGAACTCAGTACTAGTTTGTAGATGAATAATAGTTCATAAAAATATGGCAAACTTAAGGAATAGAGGTCCTGGATAACAAGAATTTACTAAAATTGGAGCCCCAAACTGTGAACATCAGGCAATCAACTAGCAACTGAAGTAAGACAGTTAATAAAAATCCTTCCCAGATCTAGCACATTAGTCTCAGCCAAGATACTTCTGATTTGTGAAACAGGCCAACTATGAGAGAATGAGCCAGGACTGCTAGCCCACAGAACTCTGAGATAATAAATGGGGATTGCCTTTAGGAACTAAATTTGTGATAATTTATTACACATTAATGAAAATCTAATATACTGACTTCAGAACTTCAAGATGGAGAGAGAGAGATGACAGTAGGTTTTTAATGCCTTTCTTGGTGTTAATAGAGACAGAGATGAAGATATCATGGAAATGTAGTAGTGTAGATTAAGTTACATATGAAATGATTGATGTTAAAATATTTTCTGACCAATAGAAGTATGAATTATACATAATTAATCTAAATATTTCAAGAGCGCACTAGCTTAACCAACCTTTTATATAAAATAGCATGACATATGTCATGTGTGTATACAACTTTGGAGCCTCAGCTTGTACAATGGACTCATACAAACAAATATATATCCTTTATGGAAGAATAATAGATTAATAGATTCTTCCTCATTCATGATTTTGTTTCTTTATTGAAACCTTTATTTCTAGGAAGAAAATATGTAGTTTTCACTATAGAGAACACTAAACTGTAACTGGAGCAGCAATGAAGAGATGGGGAAATATAGCATATATGCTTTGAGTACAATTGGGAAGACAGAATAATTTTCAAAAAAATATGCTTTAGTATAAAATTAAAAATAAATTTTGCAGCAGGTGTTCAATTCAAGGAGCATTTAAAGATATTTATTAAATTGGAATGCACAAAATTTCATTGAGCTATGAAATGGAGAAGAAAATTTTATTAATTACATGGTTGAATAAAATATTTGGAAGATGTGTCATTTTTAAAGGTCAAAAGCTAACAAGCAGTTCTAGACTAATTGATACTGGTGTGTGCTTTTTAAATTGTTTGGGGAAGAATAAACTAGGAAAAGTCTCAGTAACACTTACAGAACAGACGTGTCAAATGGGAGGACAGGGAAGGCAGTGCAGGCGGAGATGAGGACAAAGAGGGGTCAACCAGAAAGAAGCTTTGTTGACTTAGCAGTTGAATGTCTGCGGTTCACTTGCCTGTTAGTGAACTTCAAATAAGCTCTTTCTAAATAGAATGGAGGGAGATTTAATATAAAAAACACATGGATTCTCGGAAAAACAAACAAATAAACAAAAAAACCCACAAACACAAAGAGGTGGGAAAAGTATCAGAAAAATCAAAAGCTTTAGAATTATTTTTTTAGTCTGGGTCATCCTTGTGGATTCCTGGGAATTTCCCAAGCACCTGGCTTATCTCTAACCCCTCTATTAATGTCTATAATGTCTCCTCTATTCAGATATCTCTTCCACTGCTCTCCCACTCCATCCCTCCCCAGCTGGACCATTCCATTCCCTCATGTTCTCATCCCCCCATCTGCTCCACTCTATTACCCGCCTCATCCCCAGTTTACTCATGGAGATCTCATCTATTTCCCCTTCCCAAAGCAATCCATGCTTCCCTCTTTGGGTCCTCTTTGTTAGCTAGCTTCACTGAAGCTGTGGGTTGTAGTCTGGTTATCCTTTGCTTTATATCAAGGATCCACTTATGAGTGAGTACATACCATGTTTGTCCTTCTCAGTCTGGGTTACCTCACTTAATATATTTTCTAATTCTATCCATTTGCCTGCAAATTGCATGAAGTCATGGTTGTGTACAGCTGAGTAATACTCCATTGTGTGTATGTACCACAGACAGTGCACGAACTGGCCTACCCTGATAATCAGATTGGTGAATACCCTAATTGTCATTATAGAGCCTTCATCCATTAACTGATGAAAGCATAGGCAGAGATTCACAGCCAAGCACCAGGTGGAGCTCTGGGAGTCCAGTCAAAGAGAGTGAAGAGGGATCATATTAGCAAGAGGAATCAAGATCATGATTGAGGAATCTATAGAGACAAGTGAACCAAGCTCCTAGGAACTCATGAGCTTTAGACTGACAGCTGGGGATCCAACAGCTTAGGACTGGACTAGGCCCTTTGTGCAAGGGAGATAGCTGTGTAATTTGGTCTGTTTGAGGAACCCCTGGGGGTGAGATCAGTATCTATCTCTGGTACAGGAGCTGGCTTTCTGAGGCCCATTACATATGATGGGACATCTTTCTCATCCTTGATGTATCAGGGAGGGGCTTGGTTCTGCCTCAACTGAATATACCAGGCTTTGCTGATTCACCATGGGAGAACTCACCCTTTTAGGGGATGGGACGGGATAGGGGATGGATCTCCCTCCCCCTCCCTGACCCACCGCTATTGGGAGGAGCAAGAGAAGGGATGGGAGAGGAATCTGCAGTTGGTATGTAGAATGAGTAGAAAATTTTCTTAAATAAAAAAATGTTAAAAAAGAAATATTTTTGGTTGTTCTAGAAAAGGTATATTCTCCAGTTTTTCTTGGAATGCATTATTTATTTTCAATTTTGTGGTATGTTCAAGCATGTTGTAAAGTAGTTGATCTGTGAATGAATAATTATTAAGTGAATTTTTGAATAATTTAGAATGTTATAAAAATAATAGAAGGAAGTTCAACTGCAGACAATGCCAGGGCTGCATATTACACATATTTAGTCAGAGAGCCAGGAAGTGAACAATGTAAATCCAAATGACCTTTTCACTGTTAAATTTCTCTGTAGTTAGAGTTTTCCTGCCTGGCCCACAGAAAAGACAAATTTCTCTCACCTGCCAGTCCCACAGAGACTTATATTATTTAAACTGCTTGGCCATTAGCTCAGGCCTACCATTGTCTAGCTCTTATTCTTATATTTAGCCCATTTCTATTAATCTATACTTTGCCTTGTGGCTTACCGGTACCTTACATCTTTCTTGTCATGGTGGCGGCTGGCAGTATCTCCCTGCCCCAGCCTTCCACCTCCCAGAATTCTCTTCTCTCTTGTCCTGCCTATACTTCCTGCCTGGCCACTGGCCAAACAGCATTTTATTTATACAGAGCAATATCCACAGCACTTCCCCTTTTCTTTTTTTTTTTAAAGGAAGGTTTTAACTTTTACATAGTAAAATTACATATAACAAAACAATTATCAAGCAAGAATTACAGTTACAATATTAAAGAAGATATCCTATCTTATTTTTGTGAGTCTAAGGTTTTATATCTAACTTATCTTTTATCACAATTGAGGAAATTATAACTATCTAGTCTTCAACCACATCAAAGACCTCAGAAGGATATAATATTACCTGAGAACCGGGAGAAGGATGCAAACAACTTTCGGGAGTCTTGTAGGGTAAACAGAGACAGCTGTCAGGCTGGACAGACACCTAATGTTCCTTTGTAAAGTTGGGGCATTTGTCTTCAGCCCTCAGGGCTAGAGTCTCTTGGTCACTTTTTTTAGTTTCCTGTAGAATGTCTGGCAGTTTCCTCTGCAAAGCAGGAAACTGAAGGACCATTTTGTCAAGAAAAGTTCAGTGGTCACCTTTCTATGGGTCCTGCATATCCAGTTGATCAAGCAGTCCAGGCAAGAACAGTTTTTTGCCCAAATGGCTATTTTTGCCAAGGTGAAGATAAACTCCATATGAAGTGTCTTTAATGCCCATCCTCCTCTCTGAAGTAAATCTGTGCTGCCAAGAGCAGACATGTCTCACTGTCCAGAAAGTCTAAGTTTTAAAAATATTGCACCATTTGTAGTTAGAGTTTTCCTGCCTGGCCCACAGTCAAGACAAATTTTTCTCACCTGCTAGTCCCACAGTCGCTCAGAACCAACCAAGTAAACACACAGAGACTTATATTTTTTAAACTGCTTGGCCATTAGCTCAGGCCTACCATTGTCTAGCTCTTATTCTTATATTTAGCCCATTTCTATTAATCTATACTTTGCCTCGTGGCTTACCAGTACCTTACATCTTTCTTGTCATGGTGGCGGCTGGCAGTATCTCCCTGCCCCAGCCTTCCACCTCCCAGAATTCTCTTCTCTCTTGTCCTGCCTATACTTCCTGCCTGGCCACTGGCCAAACAGCATTTTACTTATACAGAGCAATATCCACAGAATTTCTCATTATAATAAGGTATTAGAGTAAAGTACACATAGGTAGGTAATTGCAAATTTTGCAATGAAGAAACACAATTGATAGGTATAAAAGGTAAATCTCAGGCAAATGAAGAAAAAAAAATGATCCAGGTTTCAGAAGGAAACACAGAAAAACAATACAACTGACATATTATTTGAGCTTTTAGGTCTTTGGCCAGAAGAACTCTCATTTTATTAGTTGGAGAATTCATAGATCATCTATGACGGCATTATAAATGCTTGAAGTAATGCTGGCACAGCCAATCCTTGAACAATCTACACAGCAACTCTCTGCCATCCAAAGATGCCAAATAAGGAGAAGACTTTCCATGAATAGTAGAGAAAAATCACTTTCATCAAACTTTTCCCATTTAACATCTAGAGAGTACATGAGAAAAATACTGCTTTATAATATAATAAAATAAAATGTAGGTTAATTTGATATATGAAGGAAACTGAGTAATTTATGCACTGACCACTAAAACTGAATACTGTAGTAAAGACCATCAGTGCAACATTCTCAGAAATTTGATACTAATTTTCCAGTTGCCTTTAAGTCTGTTTCAGGATAATATAAAATTTGACAATCCTGTAATTTTTTGCTCCATTCTCTAATTCATTCTCTCTCTCTCTCTCTCTCTCTCTCTCTCTCTCTCTCTCTCTCTTTCACTCTCTCTGTCTGTCTCTGTCTCTCTCTCACACACACACACACACACACACACACACACACACACACACATACACATACACACTGGATACAAACTGATGATTCCATTTAGTGGTGTGTGTGTGTGTGTGTGTGTGTGTGTGTGTGTGTGTGTGTGTGTGTGTATGAATGTATATATGTATTTGGAAAAGACAGAAGGAGCTACTCTCTTCTCAGCAACCATCAATACCTCTTCACCTAGGGGCAGGGTCCTGTGAGATTTATCCTATCTATGTTGGCATGTCATTTGGTTCTGTCATTTATGGGTCATGTTTAACCAACTGTATTGTTGAGAATTTATGGGTGTAACTTTACTGTCCTATGTAAACGTCACTAAAATGCAGCAGAATTATAGGTCCTCTAGCTATTCAAATATTTCCATCACCTTTTAGGCAATGATCCCTGAGCATCAGATGCTATGGATATCGCTCTGTGTAAATAAAATTCTGATTGGCCAGTGGCAGGAAGTATAGGTGGGACAAGAGAGAAGAGAATTCTGGGAAGTAGAAGGTTGGAGGGAGACACCGCCAGCCGCCGCCAAGAAAAGGAACATGTAAAGACACTGGTAAGCCACAAGCCATGTGGCAAAGTATAGACTAACAGAAATGGGTTAATTTAAGATAGAAGAAGCAGATAACAAGAAGCCTGCCACAGCCATACAGTTTCTAAACAATGTAAGTTTCTGTGTGCTTTCTTGGTTGGGTCTGAGCTACTGTGGGACTGGCGGGTAAGAGAGATTTGTTCTGACTGGGCCAGGCAGGAAAATTCTAACTACAAATGGTACCCAGCGTGTTGGCAAGAGTCTCCACCTAAAACCTGAGAAAAAAGATTCTAAAACGGAGCTAAAAACAGCTTCCTAGTTGTCTCTCTCAAGTTAGTGGCAGCCTGCCAGTTTGAGCTACTATGGCGGGTTCCTGGTGTGTGTGTCTGACCTGCAGTGTGGCAGGAATGAAGAATCTACAAGTGGCACTTTACTCTACTGTGTGGTAGATTTAGGCTTTGCTAGTTAAAAACAACAACAACAAAAGGTTTCTGGGCTATGAACTGCTTTGATAGAACTGTTTCTGATAGTTGATGGTACACATGGCTCCAGACCCAGAGCTGGCAGTAAACTGTACCACAGCCATGTTGGGAAGCTGAGGTGGGTGGAGCCAGCAGCCATAACAGTGTTTCAATCTTACAAAGATGGATATTACACAGAGAATCTGGTTTGCCTTGTCTTTGGGATTTTTAACTGCAGAAAAAGATTTGATTGTAAAAGCCGTTGAGTTAAACAAATATGTAAATTTTAAAGGTACCTTGACTTCAAAATTTGGATATAAGGATATGTTGCTTTGAAAAAGAGTCTCTGCTTTTGTTTCCACAGAAAGCCAGAGGCTATGGATTTGTTCCAGTTTAAGATACATCAGGTGTGATCAGCCAAGACCACCTGAAAGGTCTCCAATGACACCGTGGCTCAGATGATCCAACATCCAGAATGGTTTCAAGGCAACTGGCTCAGAGGTTTACCTTCACAGACTATTCCATAATCCTAAAATTTTCTTTGTGTCCCCATAAGATGCAGCACCCCACTCCAGCAGGAAATAGTAAGAGAAACTACGTCCACATTCCCAAAATTATCAAGCTGGCTTTGGAGATGGAATTGGCTCACTCCTTCTCTAAACCCAGACATATTGCTAAAAGAAAAGGTTAAGAGATTCTTGTGTCCCAAATCAGAAGAGCCCTCTGGTGTGGGACAGAGAAAAACCAATATTTTTCTTTAAAGCAGGTTGATTATAAATGTGAACTCTTTCAAAAGAAGAAAAGGGGATATGATATAGATATAATAGGATGAAAGGGTAGATTAAGGAAGGAACTTACTTCTAAAGAGCAACAACTTGTTTAAAATGTTTTACATTGGTATAGATTTTAGTCTATTGATACAACGTAAAAGTTAATTTTGTTATACTATGTATATATTTCTACTTGTGTTTAAGGTATTGTGTTTGTATAGCTCATTTAAAATTGTAATGAAAAATTAAAAATAGATTAATAATTAATCATCTGTGATAATCATACTCATAGCCATGTTAGTTAAGTCTTCTAGGTATACATAGAGATATTTCAGATAGATAGGTAATCTTCAAATACTTCAAAGACCTTCAGAATAAGGCATTTAAAATATTTTTAAAATTTAGACTTTCTGGACAGTGAGATATGTCTGCTCCTGGCAACACCAATTTACTTCAGAGATGGGCATTGAAGACACTTCATATCTTATCTTCACCTTGTCAAAAATAGCCATTTGGGCAAGAAACTGTTCTTGCCTGGACTGCTTGATCAACTGTATGTACAAGACCCATAGAAAGGTGACCACTGAACTTTGCTTGACAAAATGGTCCTTCAGGTTCCTGCTTCGCAGAGAAAACTGCCAGACATTCTACAGGACACTTAGAAAAGTGACCAAGAGACTCTAGCCCTGTGGGCTGAAGACAAATGCCCCAACTTTACAAAGGAACATTAGGTGACTGTCCAGGCTGCCAGCTGTCTCTGTCTAAGCTGCAAGACTCCCGAAAGTTGCTTGCATCCTTCTCCCAGTTCTCAGGTTATATTATATCCTTTTGAGGTCTTTGATGTGGTTGAAGACTAGATAGTTATAATTTTCTCAGTTATGATAAAAGATAAGTTAGATATAAAACCTTGGACTCACAAATATAAGATAGATAGGATACCTTCTTTAATATTGTAACTGTAATTCTTGCTTGATAATTGTTTTGTTATATGTAATTTTACTATGTAAAAGTTAAAACCTTCCTTAAAAAAAAAAAAAAAGAAAAGGGGAAGTGCTATGGATATTGCTCTGTGTAAATAAAATTCTGATTGGCCAGTGGGCAGGCAGGAAGTATAGGCAGGACAAGAGAGAAGAGAGTTTTGGGAAGTAGAAGGTTGAAGGGAGACCCTGCCAACTGCCGCCATGAAAAGGAACATGTAAAGACACTGGTAAGCCACAAGCCATGTGGCAAAGTATAGACTAACAGAAATTGGTTAATTTAAGATAGAAGAAGTAGATAACAAGAAGCCTGCCATGGCCATACAGTTTCTAAACAATGTAAGTTTCTGTGTGCTTTCTTGGTTGGGTCTGAGCGACTGTGGGACTGGCGGGTAAGAGAGATTTGTCTTGACTGGGCCAGGCAGGAAAATTCTAACTACAATCAGATGTGGAGGTTATTGTGTAGATGCACAAGTTGGAGATGGGCATCCTCTGGGCAGGGTCACTGTTCTTTTTATTTGACCAGTTGTAGCTTTCTGGACTTGTCTCTGCTGCAAAAAAGAAGCTTCTTTGAAAAGGAGTAATAGCTACAGATATCTGTGTATACAAGGATATGTACTTAGAATTCAGTTAGAAATTATATTGGATTAGAGAAGCAATAATAATACATTCTCATTATAATTCTATAATTTCACTTTTAAGGTTTAGCTCTATGTATGCTGTGTGTGTGTATGTGTGTGTGTGTGTGTGTGTGTGTGTGTGTGTGTGTGTGTGTGTATGTGTATGTTTGTACATGTGCCTGGAGAGAATATAGGAAATTGTTGCATACCCTGGATCAAAAGTTCCAGGTGATTATGAAACACTAGACAGACAAAATATTGGGAAGAAAGTTCCAGAAGACATTATGGAAGAGCAGCAAGCATTTCAAATTGCTGAGCCATCTCCCCAGCCCCAGTAATGCTATAATTTTAATATCATGACCAGGAAGTCAATATATTCTGCCCTGGCCAGCAGGGTTTTCAACGGGGACATAAAGGGAGGGCCAGAGAATGAGAGGGACAAGAGACACAAAGAATGAGAGCAAGACAGTATGTCTGATTTTATTTTATTTTTTTCTCAAGTCATATATGTGCAGGGGCAAAGGGAGTTGTGAGCAGGAAGGGACTTAATTATGGGCTGTTCGGCCAGCAGGAAATGTTGCTCTGAAGGTTATCTATCTACCCTTGTCTAACTGCCTAATTGCTTAACTGCATCTCATTCACGTGATATCTGAGAAGAGGTTTTGGTATCTGTGGGAAGAAGTTCTGGTGCTATGGAGACTTAAGCAAGGCCTAGATCTAAGAAAAGAGGAGAAAAACTCAAATATGGCAGCATGTGAGTCAAGGGTCGCTTAGGCTTATGGCTCCTGTCAATGTTCAGAGGTGTCTGCACACCTGTGTCTATTGATGTGATTTTTCACAATTAAAAAAAGATGGTACCATATTTGATAGTCATCAAGTGAAAAAATTAAAAAGGGAAATAAATTGTGGTACATGTAAAAATAAGTTTCAATTCACTCACACAGTAAAATAAGTGAATGATATGTGCCACAAATGGATACAATTGGAAAATAGTAAAGTTAAAGGAAAATATATGAAAAGAGGTATCCCATTTATATCATAGGTGGAATATAGACTTAAATAGAAAAACATTGAATCTTAAACATGTATATTTAGAACATGATAGTGAAAATGAGATAATTTTGAGAGAATGATATATTTTTTGGGGGTTCCCCTGTCCTCTCCCCTCCCACACCCACCCCTACCTTCCCCCCATTCCCTCCCCTCCATTCCCATCACCTCCAGGGCCAAGACTCCCCTGGGGATTCATTTAAACCTGTTGGATTCAGTATAGGCAGGTCCAGTCCCCTCCTTCCAGGCTGAGCAAAGTGTCCCCACATAAGTCCAAGATTCCAAACAGCCAGCTCATGCCCTAAGGACAGGTTTCAGTCACATAGCCTGGATGCCTCCCAAGCAGTTCAAGCTATTCAACGGTCTCACTTATCCAGAGGGCCTGATTCAGCTGGGGGCTCCACAGCCTTTGGTTCATAATTCATGTGCTTCCATTCATTTGGCTATTTGTCCCTGTGCTGTTTTTCAATCTTGGTCTCAACAATTCATGCTCTTACAGTCCCTCTTCTTTCTTGACAATTGGATACCTGGAGCTCCACCTGGGGCCTGGCTGAGGATCTCTGCATCCACTTCCATCAGTTATTGCATGAGAGTTCCAGCATGACTGATAGGGTGTTTGGCCATCTGATCACCAGACTAGGTCAGATCAGGCTTTCTCTCCACCATTGCCAGCCTACAGAATGGGAAAAGGTCTTCACAAACCCCACATCTGCCAGAGGGCTGATATCCAGAATATATGAAGAACTCAAGAAATTAGACATCAAAATGCCCAGCAGTCCAATTAAGAAATGGGCTATAGAACTAAACAGAGAATTCTCCACAGAGGAAGCTCAAATGGCTCAAAGACATTTAAGGAATTGCTCAACATCCCTAATTATCTGGGAAATGCAAATCAAAATGACTTTGAGATGCCACCTTACACCTGTCAGAGTGGCTAAGATCAAAAAAACAGAAGACAGCTTATGTGGAGAGGATGTGGGGCAAGGGGAACTCTCCTCCACTGCTGGTGGGAATGCAAGCTTGTACAGCCACTTTGGAAATCAATATGGTGCTTCCTTAGAAAATTGGGAATCCATCTCCCCCAAGACCCAGCTGTAGCACTCTTGGGCATATACCCAAGGAATGCTCAATCATACCACAAGGGCATTTGCTCAGCTATGTTCACATCAGCATTGTTTGTAATAGCCAGAACCTGGAAACAACCTAGATGCCCTTCAACTGAAGAATGGATAAAGAAAATACGGTACACATACACAATAGAGTACTACTCAGCAGAGAAAAACAATGACATCATGAGGTTTGGAGGCAAATGGATAGATCTAGAAAAAATCATCCTGAGTGAGGTAACCCAGACTCAGAAGTACAAACATGGTATGTACTGACTCATAGGAGGATACTAGATGTAAAATAAAGATGACTAGACTACTACACAACTCCAGGGAGGCTACCTAAAAAATGGGATCCTAGGAAAGACCCAGAGATCACCCAATGACAGAGAAATGGATGAGATCTACATGAACAACCTGGATGACAGTGGGAGTAATGAAGGGAAAGGTTTGAGGGAAAGAAAGCTTAGGGGAGCAGGAGATCCCTGCTGGATTAGGAACAGAAAGGGAGAACAAGGAATAACAGACCATGATAAATGAAGACCACGTGAGAACAGGAATAGGCAGAGTGCTGGAGAAGTCCTCAGAAATCCACAATGATACATCCTCTGTAGACTGCTGGCAACGGTTAAGAACGATATTTTAATATAGAAAGTAAGGGCATTGATTACATGTGACATGAAATCAGAAAGGGAGAATTTTGGGGAAAGGAACAAATAAGCAGAAGTTTGGTGCATGGAGAAGCAGTGAACGATGGTACAAATAAGAAAACAACTACAGTGATATGTTTGAATGAAGGTGTCATGTGAAATCCATTATTATTTGTTTATTAACTTAAAAAATTCAAAATAGATCTCTAATTGATAATTCCAGCAATAAAATTGTTGAGATTCTCTCTCTCTCTCTCTCTGAGACAGGGTTTCTCTGTGTAGTTTCAGTGTATGTCTTGGATCTTGCTCTGTATACCAGGCTGCCCTTGAACTCACAGAGATCCGCCTGGCTCTGCCTCCTGAGTGCTGGGTTTAAAGGCGTGTGCCACTACCACCAGGCCTGAGATTTTCTCTTTTTTACTTAAATCTTCTACCATTAATCTGAATTTATATTGGAAAACACAATAAGTAATCAAACAACTAGTCTAGACAATATACTGATGAATAAATTAAGACAAGACTTTTACTTACATTTTCTCACTTTTTGAATAATATTCTTATGAGATCTTTCTTCTCATATCCTGATAATTTTTAAAGAGTTTGTAATAATTTTTGTTTGGAGCATCAATATATTCCATGTTTCCTAGAGTATTCCCAGATACTATTATCACAGCCACACTTTCAGAAGCCACCTCTATTTTCCTCTGTGTAAATGTATTACATGTTTTCAGGCATCTCTGTCAAAGCTGTGTGTATTTGTGGAATATTTATAAGTATCTTGTGCTATGATGCTCTTTAAACAGCTCATTATCGAAATACTACCCAACTAATAGAATATTTTATTGCTTTATAGATATGTATCAGAGTTTATGTCAATAAGGTGATTTTTTTTTAATGCAGCAAACAAACCTTAATGAGGAACTTCTAGGAATAAATCTTCTTCCCTCCAACAGGCTGATAATTTTCTCTAGTGTTGAGCAGTTATAAATATTGCTTGTGTTTTGACACGATATATAATACACAGGTCAGTGTATTATATATCATATCCCTTCTAATCAGTGGAATAAACATTTAGTTTTCAATCCTCATAAGTAAAGAAAGAATTACTATAACATAAGGAAATGCCCAATTAAACAAATTATTAAGAAACAATTCAGGAATACACAAATGTGAAACATTAAAACCACTAAGTAAATTGTGTCTCATAAAATGTAGGTGATTTAAAAGAAAAATTGTCTTATCCATTAACATAAAGAATAGCATGAGTTCAGCCTTAAATCATCACAGGATTTGCCACACAAACTCTCAAGTATTTGAGACTTTCAACTCACTTCTGTCTCATGCTCCAATTGACATAGGTCTTGCAAGACATATGGGAGAAATACATTTTCAATTTTGTTTCCAGATGGTCTCACCCTTTCTTCCTTTCCCTCCCATATCTTTATTATTTTTTTTTAACACTAAAGAAGATTAAGGGGATCGGAAAAATACTGCTGTAGGTGCTTCAGCATTTAAAAACAGACATAAACTAGGAGGTGGTGGCACATGCCTTTAATCCCAGAACCAGGCAGATCTCTGTGAGTTTGAGGCCATCCTAGTCTACAGAACAAGATTTAGAACAGGTACCAAAACTACACAGAAAAAACCCTTCTTCGACAAACCAAAAAATAAATAAAATACAATAAAAAATAAAAATAAATAAATAAATAAAAACAGGCATTGTAGTCAGAAGTTTTCCTGTGGCTTGGCTGGCCAGCTAGTGGTCCAGACAAATCTCTCCCACTCGCATCCCCCAAGGAAGCAAACAGAGGCTTGTATTAATTATAACTGCTTGGCCATTAGCTCAGGCTTATTACTGACTAGTTCTTACACATAAATTAACCCATAATTCTTATGTATGTTTAGCCATGTGGCTTGGTACCTTTTCTCAGTTCTGCCTTGTCATCTTACTTCCTCTGTGTCTGGCTGTTGACTCCTGATTCAGCCTTCCTATTCCCAGCATTTTCCTTGTCTGCTTATCCTACCTATGCTTCCTGCCTGTCTACTGGCCAATCAGCATTTTATCAACCAATCAGAGCAACACACATTCACAGCATACAGATGACATTCCACAGCACTTCCCCTTTTTCTGTCTAATCAAAAAGGAAGGTTTTGACTTTAATATAGTAAAATTACATATAACAGGACAGTTATCAAGTAAGAATTATAGTTATAATATCTAGTCTATTTGTATTTGGCAAAAATTAAAAAAATATTCTTTCATATTTGTGAGTCTAAAGTTTCATATCTAATTTAGCCTTTATCATAACCAAGTAAATTATAACTATCTAGTCTTCAACTACATCAAAAACCTCAGAGAGATATAATGTTATCTAAATAAACAGGAAGAGTATTGTAAGCAACTTTCAAAAATCTAGAATGACAGAGACAGCTGGCTACCTGGACAATTACCCAAAGTTCCTCTGCAGTGTTGGAACATCCATCTTCAGCCCATAGGCATAGTCTCTCAGTCACTTTTTCCTGTGTCCTGTAGAATGTCTGGCAGTCTTCTGTGAATTAGGAACCTGAAGAACCATCTTGTCTTACAAAGGTCAGTGGTCAACTTCCTATGAGTGCTGCATGTCCAGTCAATACAGCATACTGTCAAGTAGTTAGCACAAGGACACTTTTTTGCCCAGTGGATAACTTTTGCCACAAGGAAAGTAAATTCCATAATGAGTTTCTTCAATTCCTGAATTAGATTGGTGATGCTAGGTGCATACTTGTCTCAATGTCCAGAAAGTGAAAGTTTTTAAAAAACATTTTAAATGCCATATTCTGTAGGTCTGTAAAGTGTTTGAAGATTGCCTACTTAATTGAAATATATCGATGTATACATAGAAAACTTAACTAACATGATTATAAGTTTGATTATCATAGAGGACTAATAATCTGCCATTTCTTAATTATACATTATCATTTTAAATGGGCTTTATAAACATAATACCTTAAACAAGTGTAGAAATACACATACATTGTAACAAAATTAACTTTAAATTTGTATCAATAAACTAAAATGCACAGCAATGTAAAACATTTTAAACAAGTTGTTGCTGTTTAGAAGTAGATTCAATAATCTATCCTTTCATCCTATCATATCTATATCCTATATATCTATATCAAGACATAAATTGCAAGCATGTAAAATGATAAATAATTTCATGTTTAATGCATGTGTATACTGCATAAGACACTGCACTAGAAAATAAAAATATGTATCCATTATGACTTTAAAGAACTGATAAAATAATGAAAAATATATTAATCCAGATCTCTAATCATACTTGGAATATTCAATGATGTTTATAACTTCAAGTCTAATGATGGTTACTATGTAAACTCAATCACTTGACATGTTTTGTTTTGTCTTAATCAATTTATAATAGAATATAAAATAAAATCTTAAATTTTACAGTTACCAGAAAGAAATTTCTACTTGAAATTTTAAAGTAGGTATGAAATCTGAGGACAATAAATACTCTTTGTAAAGTGTAATGGAAATAGCTATGAGACCAAGGGATTTCAAAGAACATCTTGGCAGATCTTACATATATTTAGAGATCAAACATTTTAAGTAAGTCATTACAGAGCCAAGTGAGATGCCATGGCAGCTAATACTAGCACTTAGATATTATGAGATATTATTGTAAAAATAATTTCATATAGGTTATTCTTCTCTGAATCGTTGAAAATATTACAACACCTATCTAATCTCTTTCATGAACACCCACATTTTCCTTCGAAAAGTTCTTGATTCTTGATAGATAAAAGAGGACCATAATATTTAGTCTGACTTTCAAAGTTTAGAATAAGTTTGATGGTTAGTTAGATTAGGTGATTTAACTATCCCTGATTTTGGTCTGTAGCTACTAGGAATAATTATAATAAGATATGGAGTATACTTTCATTCATCATCACTGTGTCTAGGATAGTTGGTTCTCTCATGATTTTCCTATGTTGGTACTTTTACTTACTATAATAATCCTAGATTAGGGTTAGTTAGCATGGCAACACTTATTAACTATCTTCTGTTTGTGAAAAAATATTCCCATTTAGGATATAATTTATGAAAAGTTTCTTCATTTTAAGATTGCTATGAATTATCATATCAGTCACTAAATTAATACAACAAATACTAAGACTAGTTACATTATTGTTCATTTTTTTTGAAAGCCAAATCATCCACCAATAAGAAAGATAGTAATCACGTGTAAAATGATCTTTATTTCATCCCTCAATTCAGAAAAACTTTGTCTTGACCTCAGCATCATGTGAGTCATTGGTATGATGTGATAATAATGAGTGATTTGGAAGGAAAAAATATTCTTGCTGAAGATTATAGATATAACTATCAAGAATTATTTAAAATATTTCTCTTTATTTTTATTGGTTGGCTGTTCATTATGCTTTAGCATATAGTATTTTCAGGAAAATAACTATGGTAGGGATACGTCTAAGTAAATTCTAGATAGAGAAAAGATATTTAACACAGATATTAATAGATCAGTTGTTCAAATCAAGAGATGATACCACTCATGGGCATTGTGAAATTGCTACTGCCTGTTGGGATGTGTTAAAATAGTTTAAGCCTGGATCAAGGGCAGGGAACCATGGATAAATGAGTATCCAGACTCTTGTGGGCTTCATATTCTATAATGAACAAAACAAATACTTTCCCCCCTTTTTTAACATAGATTCTTTTTCTTAAACAGTATGATTTTAATATAATTTCCCGTCCTTTTACTCTGCCCAGTTCCTCTCCACCTCCCATCCTGAGTCCACTCCCTTTCTTTCTTTCATTAAAAAAGAAGAGGCTTCTAAAAGATAACAACATAATATAACAAAATGAAATATCATAAGGCAAAATAATAACCATCACATTAAAGTTGGACAACACAAACCAACAGAAAAATAAAAGAGCCTCAAGAGAAGGCATGAGAATCAGAGACCCACTTATTCACATTTTCAGGAGTCCTATAAAAGCATAGAAGTACTAAAATGACATCTAAGGTATATATGCAGAGGAAAGTGTGCAGACCTGGGTAGGCTCTGTGATGCTGCTCTAGTCTCAGTAAGTTCACATGAGACTTGCTCAGTTCTTTCAGAAGGCCTTGTTCTTCTGGAGTCCTTCATCCTCTCTTACTCCCCCAATCAGTCTGTCTCTTCTTCTGTGGGATTCCTTGAGGTCTGATAGGAGGGAGTTGAAATATCTCACTTAGAACTGTGTGTTCCAAAGTGTCTTTCTCTCTGTGTAATATATTGTTATGTGTCCCTTATTTGTTCTCAAGGCTGCAGGAAGAATTCTCTTTGATTAAAGCTAAATAAGGAAACTGTCTAAGAGCATAAGAAAATGTCATTAGGAGTCCTTTTATTATTGCTTTTTTTTTTTTTTTTTTAAGACTAGTAGTATCTGGTTTTACCTTAGAAATCTAGGTTTCCTAGTCTCTGGTCTTGGTCACCCAAGCAATGTTGCTTATAGAGTCCATCATGTGGAGTGGGCCTTAATTCAAATCAGACATCAGTTATTTACTCCCACAAGGTCTGTGCCACCATTGTCCTAGGATATTTTGCAAGCAGGACAGATTGTAGATCAATGGTTTTGTGATTGGTTTGGTGTTTATATTTCTTTTTGTGGAAGCCTGCAGAGTACCTTTCTGTGTCAAAGTCACCAGAACATGGGGACAAATCAAATTGTTATGATGGCAAACATTGGTATTTTAGATGACAATGTAGCTCAAATAAAGGGAATAGTAATAGAATGCAACTCAGAATTTCATCTTGAATAGATGTATCTACTGCAACAAACTGAGCAAAAGAGAATGGAACCATAATTTCTTTAGAACTCAGTAGAATATAATCTGCGAACTGTTCAAAATGCTTCCTTGTTTCAGAATATGTACATCATCCTCACCATCATCCCCATACTGTGTGACAAGAAACATCATGGAAGAGGAAGCAGGTAAAAAATGATAGGCATGAATGGAGGAACTGTTGGGAAATGATGCACTCTGGATATGCCATGGCTATTGCTCATATTGACAGCACAAATTGGACTCAATATGCTACTAAAAAATAAAATTAAAAATAAATATAAAACACTGGATGATGTGAAGTTGGGAGGTAAATGTGTTAGAAGAGTCCTAGAAGGATTAGAAAAGGGACAATCAGGTCTGTGTGTGTGTGTGTGTGTGTGTGTGTGTGTGTGTGTGTGTGTGTGTACATACATATATAATATATACCGTATGCATATGGGAGAGAGATGTGTAGCTGAGCCTGTTTGAGGGGCCCCTGGCAGTGTGATCAGGATCTCTCCCAGTGCATGAGCCAGCTTTCTGGATCCCATTACCTGTGGTCAGACACTTTGCTCACTCTTGATGCAACAAGGAAGGGCTAGGTCCTGCCTCAACTGAAAATACCAGGCTTAGTAGTCGGCTTGTGGGAGAATTTACCCTTTTGGAGTAGGAGATGAGGGGGGGGCCAGGGAGGGAAGGTGGGGGGGTGAGAGGGAGGAGATATGAGAGGGGGATATGTGATTGGTATGTAAAATGAATAAATAAAATTAACTAAATATGTGTATATATATATATATATATATATATATATATATATATATATATATATAACATAGGGTATAAAACATAACATACACTATATAATATTATATATGGCACAGATAGATTATATAATATGTATAATATGTATCATTATCTATTATGTATGTATACATATATATCAAAATTCAAAGAATATATTAAAATACTATTTTCAAAAAGAACTTTTGCTAAAGAACATTTACTACTTCAAACTGAGTTATGGAACACTTAGATGTATTTTTTGTTTTTTGTTTTTGTTTGTTTGTTTTTCAAGACATGGTTTCTCTGTGTAGCTTTGCGCCTTTCCTGGAACTCGATTTGGAGACCAGGCTGGCCTTGAACTCACAGAGATCTGCCTGCCTCTGTCTCCTGAGTGCTGGGATTAAAGGCTTGTGCCACCACCACCTGGCAAGATGTATTTTTAATGAGATAATTTTTTCTTTAAAACATATTTACCTTTTAATATTATTAAAGAAGTTTTAAATCACAATGTGTATATTCTTAAATTTATCTTCTAATATTTTGTTTTACTTTAAACAGCCTTTTGTTTTGTTGACAAGTCATCACACTGTTGCCCAGGCTTGACTGTATTTCACTATTAAATATTGTGTTTTTTAATAATTACTGAGCTTCATTTTATTCTAACAGATATTTGTGGCAAAGTTGTGTTCCCTAAAATATTGTGCACCCTAATAAACTTATCTGAGGTCAGAGAACAGAACACTCACTAGATATAGAGGCCAGAAAATGGTGGCACACATGCCTAGAGACAGAGATTCGTCTGGATCTCTGTGTGTTCAAGGCCACACTGGAAATAGTCAGGTGTGGTAACAAGAACCTTTAATCCCAGGAAGTGATGGCAGGAAGCAGAAAGGTGTGAAAACCAGGAACTAGACTGGGATAAGCTTTTAGGCTTTTTGAGCAGCAGTTCAGCTGAGATCAATTGGGATGAGGACACACAAAGGCTTTCAGTGTGAGGAAACAGGATCAGCTGAGGAATTGGCAAGGTCAGGTAGCTGTGGCTTGTTCTGCTTCTCTGATCTTTCAGCATTCACCCCAATACCTGGACCCAGGTTTGTTTTATGATTAAGTACTTTTAGGATTCATGCTACAGATATTAAATAAGATATGTTAATATTACGTTAATTAGTGTACTTCTAAAAAGAACTTCCAAAAATGTTACTTGAATATATTCATTTTATTAGTAACTCATTGTCATTTTTCTTATTTAATTTTAGGTTCACTTAACCTGCCATCTGTTTTCAGGTTACTAAATTAAGCACGTTTATTTGCTCTTTTAAAATGATGCCCAATATGACTGATAATATAATCAGCATTTGATAATCAAATAATTTCTCTCTTTAGAAACACTACTTATTATACATATGGTTTTAACATTGGCTTCCTAAAATGTATAGTTGAAATAATACAGTTCTGTTTCTTCTATTTTTTTCTATTAAAAATTATGTAGTTGGCACTCTGCCTAATTGCCTCCCTTTAAATGATTCTCTTAAAAAGTGTAGAAATTCAACAATGGTAATTAGTGTGAAGTGATCCATTAGCAGTGTTTCTGAGTATTTCTCCTCCATAAATCTTTTCACCTCATAATTAGGAGAGAGAGCAGATTTAAAAAAAAAAAGTAAATCTGCAGAACATGGTTCTTGATAAAATAATACAACAAGGCAGTTATTTTCAATGTTTAAAGGCAAACTTCTCACGGCATTTCCCTCATGGAAATTTGCAATGGAACCAAACCCTTAATTTTGACACCTTTTCTGTATTTTACCTCCCTCTCTTTCTTTCATTCCTCTTGTTATAAAACTGTATTCCTTTGAAGGGTTGAAGTAATGTCTATTCACTATGAATAAGGAACTCATAACACACCAAGTAAGGATTCCAATCAAAGCCCAAATAAGTAAAACATGAGTTTTGGTAGTTATTGAGAGGAACTGTTGAAGGTTTATCTTGAGGATCACAGATGACTCCAAGACAGCTGCATAGACAATAGCTCACCAAAGCATGGTGACAGTACGGGAAAGATAGAAAACAGAAACACTGCACAGCCAAAGAATGCCCAGCTGGGTGGAGTCTCCTTTCTGGTAGGTAGTTGTTCTAAGCCTCTTCCAAACAGCCCTCACTTTCCAGAGAATCTTCTAGGTAGCTCATATTGTGTGTACCTTTCAGCCATCCTTACTTGTCAGGTATGCTTGGAGAGTAAAGGGCCTGGAGTGTCTGGCCAGGTACAGGATTTGCATGAAACTTTTGTGTTGCTTTGTGTTCTGTGTTACATGAGCTTCCTTAATGATGGAATGTTTCACCTCCTTTTCCAAAATCCTGTGTGTTAAGGAGCTTCTTTGAAGAGTGGACCATTTTACCTGCCTTTAGAATATGTTGCATGTTAATGGGTTTTCCTAACACAATGAGTTTCTCTTCTCTCTCTCTCTCTCTCTCTCTCTCTCTCTCTCTCTCTCTCTGTATCTGTATAACAGACACACAATAAAAGGTCAATTTGATTTAGACTATTGTTTAAAAACATTAAAACACCACTTTCAAATTCTTTACTATCAAGGTATTTAAAATACTATACTATAAGCTATCCAAAGTACAATATGCTCACATGGTAAATTTGACGATACAAACTAATGTAATTTAAACCAATTCCCATTTTAGAGGCTGTTGGTGAAAATTCCCTAGAGATTATCAAGAATATTCAGGAATTTGACAGTTTATTTCATTCCTCCAGCAAGGTTCCTACAACATCAGGTATAGTAGAAATACAGGAACGTTTAGAACTTTCACAGGAAAATTAAACCCTTCTCTGACCAAATTAGCTTTACTAAGCCTTTGAGATTTTACCAAATGTGGGAGTCCTGAAGAAAAAAAAAATGTATTTTATTTTGATAAGTAGTAAGTGCTTGCCTCTACATTTGCATTTTCCAAAGTCCAATGAAGTCAAATACTGGAAAGGGAGTTTAGGAAAGAAAATTCCCAGGATGTTTCTTATGAAAGTCTTTTTTTACGTTGAATTTGAAAGTCATATTGGATAAAAGATGTAAGTTAAGACTTAAGAACACAGAGATAAATTAAATCTCTAAGAGGAAGAGTAAAAAAAAGTGTTCACAATAAAATTTAAAAGCTCAGCAGGGGAAGGGAATTGGACTTGCCTCTACTGAATGTACCAGACTCTACTGACTCCCCTAGAACACTTACCTTCTTGGAGGAGGGAATGGAAGGTACTTGGGGGAGGGGAGGCTGGAGGGGCAAGAGGAGGAAAAGGGGATCTGTGACTGGTATGTAAAATGAATAAAAATTTTCTCCATAAACAAAAAAGTTCAATATAAGCCCTAATTTTATCATGAAATTTTATAGAATATAGAATATTTCTTTTTTTTTTTTTTGAGCTGAGGATCGAACCCAGGGCCTTGCGCTTGCTAGGCGAGCACTCTACCACTGAGCTAAATACCCAACCCCTAGAATATTTCTTAAGAGTTAATTATCTTTTAAGGGTTACTGCAGAAAATTTTATATTTAAGACCCTCTTTTATAATCATCCCCTTTGAAAGCAAAATATTCGAAGTAATTTTATTTGACTTAAATTCCAACATAGAGTACATGTATTTACAAATGAGCATCTTGTACAAAGGTGAACAACATATAATATTCATTACTAAAATAAGGTTTTATTTCTTTTTGTGTTTACATGTGTGTATGGTCACATGTATAAGTGCACATCTGTGAAGGTGTATAAGCAGTTATGTGAGTGTGGAGGAGAGGACATTTCCAAGTCTCATTGCTGAGCTGCTATTCACCTAGTTTTGGGGACAGAATTTCTTATTAGCTTGGAGCTAAGTTACCTGGCCTTGCAGTGAGTCCCAGGAATCTGCCTCTTGCCTGGATCTGAGATTGCTAGCTAGTGTTAGATTTTGTTTTTTTTTCACATATATATTGATCATCATTTTTTTCCTAATTCTGTTAGGGTTTGATTTTCATTTATGTAAAGTCCTTTAAAATGATGTTTTATTAAATGGAATAAGCTAAGATCTAGTTTAAAGAGTCTTTTGTTTGAAAAATTTGTTTTTTTCTAGACTACAATTTGGCATTATGAAATTAAATTGATAGTTGAAATGATTAATTTACATCTAATATGCTACATAACATTAAAAAGAGTGATCTTATAAAGGACCCAGGTTTGATACTCAGCACACAGGTCAAGTGGCTCATAATTGCCTATAACTCTAGTACATACTCTCTCACACACACAACATTCGCACACACACACACACACACACATACAATTAAAAGGTTTTGAAATACATTTTTATATTATTTTTTTTATTTTTTAGATTATAATTACTTCATTTCTCCCTTCCCTTTCTCTGCTCCAAACCTTCCCAAATAAAATAATCAGTGTCTCCTTGTTTCCCTTTTTCAAATTCATGGTCTCTTGTAAAAAAAAAAGTTTTTATATGCAGGTGGGTATACACATATAGATTCTTAAATACAACATGATTAGTATGAATAATGTTAGTTGTATGTATTCTTTCAGGGCTTAAATAACAATGCATGTGAAGAATTAAAACAATGCCATGAATGAACTAATATAACTGTAAATGAATGCAAGAAAGAGCACTGTTCTCCACAGCGAATATTGGGCTTGTGCTGAATATATGTCACATAGCCCAAAGGGGCTTAAAATATATCCATAAGCATTCTACGGTTATCACAAAATATTTCCCTGCTAAGAAAATGTGAGATATTTAAGGAAGTATTCAAGCATGTTATATACATGAAAACCTATAAATAAAATGTGAACAATGATATATTCTTAAAATCATTTTTTCAATTTTGTAAATGATTAGATCTTTGCTAGCACACCTGCATGTACAACAAAGCAAGAGGAAATGCCAGGTACTAATTGTGAACATCTACACAGCCTGAAGACATGACAACTCCTAGCTCTCACAGACCTGTAATTTTGGGTATGTTTGATCAATGCCTTTCATCTATTTATTTGAAGAGTGCTATTTCAGGATGGAGCATGAGTTTGATCTAAGAAGCTAAATATATTTTAGAGCATTATCAATTCTAATTAAAGCCAATGATATTTGACATGTTGTCTTTACTCTTTATCAACAGCAAGAACAAAAAAAATGACAAATCAAAAGGAGTGTTCCCCTTACTCTGCTTCTGCACCAGCATGAGCTGTCATTTGTTTTATTGATCTTAGCAGTTCTGGTGGGTGTAAATGAAATCTCAAAATAGTTTTGATTTACATTTCCTGATGACAAATGGTGGAAAACATTTCTTTAAGTGTTTCTCAGGCATTTAAAATTACTCTTTTGAGAATTCAAGGTTTTGTTCCAGTTCATTCACAGAGGAAATCTCTTTGAAATTTATGAGACACATTTGTTTTCAATTCTCTTAAATCTATTGTGTAGACCCAGTTGCATCTAGAGGGGTGCACATGTTTTCTCAACCCAAGATTAAGGAAAAGTGGTGATGTCCCAGAAATAGGAGCTCTAGAACAGGGTTGGGGATTTAGCTCAGTGGTAGAGAGCTTACCTAGCAAGCTTAAGGCCCTGGGTTGGAGAGGGCGAAGGGGAGGGGAGGGAAGGGAGGGGGAGGGGAAGGGGACAGGGAGAGGAGGATAGGATTTAATTGCATTATTTGTTTCCTTGATGTTCATTATATATTTCATATATTAGCACTCTCAGATGTGTTGTTATTTAAAAAAAAAAAATCCCATTCTGTAGGCTGCTTCTCTGTCTGAATGATGCTGTATTTTCCCATACAGAAGCTTTAGTTTCAAAAGGTCCTACCTGTTAATTGTTGAACTTAGTGCCTGCACTAATGATTATCTGTTCAGGAAAACTTTTTGGGTGCAGTTGAGTTCAAGGCTACTCCTCACTTTCTCTTCTACCAAATTCAGTGTATCGGAGTTTGTGTTGAGAACTTATTTCTATTTCGGGTTGAGTTTTGTGTAGAGTGATGAGTATGGATCTAAAAATAGGCTCTTCAATGCATTTTTGCAACAGAATGGGAGAAACTTACAAATTCTTACTGAAGAGGGCATCCCCTCTTGTTAGGATTGAACACAACAGAGCCAGTAGTTTTTGTTTGATTGGTTTGGTTTGTTTTGTTTTTGGATTTTCCAGGAGCCAGTTTGCTAAGACCTCTGCCCCATTTTTATCCCACCATCCTATCTTGACTCATATCTGACTTAAATCAGACACCACAGGAAGTACTGCTAGCCAATCAGGGTCCTACCCAGCCACAAGCAGGAAGTGTTCTTGCTATTTTCTGTCAAACAGACCCCTGACATCACAAACAGACCCCAGACACTGCAACCACAGTTAGTAAACAGATTTCCTGAGTTGATCATAATTGATTCCCATACCAGGAAGAGTCTATACCAGAGGAGAGAGGTGGCTCAGTAGTTAAGAGGACTGGCTGATGTTCCAGAGGACTGGAGAGGCGGTCTGGTGTCTGATCACACTAGGCAGAGAGAGAGAGAGAGAGAGACTGAGACTAAAAGGTATGCTTAACCACAGCTGGAATTCCCCTAATCTTGCTTAAAAGGAGCCTACAAGCTTCATATAGAGTTGCCATTTGCTACTTTGTCAGATTATTCGACCCCAGGATGCTGGAAGTTTTTATTAAACACTTTTACTGATTGCACATGTGTCAGGTGGTCTTTTGTGGGACTTCTTACAGCCCCTAACACTTACTCTTTCATTGATTTAAATGAACCTGAGCTTACGTATTTTAATGTAAGTTTTCTGAATAATTTACTAGAGTTACCTACACAAAGATAACTTTATTTTGAAATTTATCAAAGTTGCATACGTTTCTTACTGTGCTCTATGAATAATTTTACATAAATTTTGTGCTTTCAACTAGCTTTAATGTAAAAGACTAAACATTTTTAAATAAAATTAATTATCGCTAAATTTTGACGACTTATTCTGTAAAATTCTAGCTCTTTATGTTATAACTCCACAGCACTGGTCACACAGGCAAAGAGAAGTGTGTGACAGACATGACCTGAAATCACCTTTGTTACTGACCTTGTAAATAATTTGCATTAGCATGGGTATTGTTTTAAAGTTGTACATATTTTGCATTTATTAAATTATTAAAGTTTTACATATTAAGAAATTTTCTACTCACTCCACATGCTATCCACAGATCCCCTCTCCTCCCTCCTCCCACCCCCCAGCCCTCTTTCCCAAGCATACCCACATCTCCACATCCCCCAAATCGAGGTCTCCCATGGGGAGTCAGCAGAGCCCAGCACACTGAGCCTAGGCAGTTCCCTTTCCACTGCACCAAGGCTGTGCAAGGTGTCGCACCACAGACATCAGAAGCCTGCACGTAGACCAGGGACAGATTCCCCCTTCCTGGGTGTCCCTCAAACAGTTTGAGCCAAACAACCTTCTTCCATATCCAGAGGGCCTAGTCCAATTCCATGGGGGCTCCACAGCCACCAGTCCACAGTTCATGGGCTTCCACTAGTGTGGCCGGTCATCTCTGCACATCCTCCCATCATGATCTTGATGTCTCTCAAATGCAGTATCTCTTCTCTCTCATCAATTGGATTCCCAGAGCACAAATATCTATATCTGCCTCCATCTGTCACTGGACAAAGGCTCTATGATGACAGTTAGGTTATTTGCTAGGCTGGTCACCAGAGTAAACCAATTCAGGCACTCTCTGGATCACTGCCAGCAGACCAAGGTGGGGTCAACCTTGTGGATTCCTGAGAGCCTCCCCAGCACCCTGCCTCTTCCTATTCCAATGATGTCCTCATCTATCATGGTATCTGCCCTCCCACTCTGTCACTGTTCCAGCTTGAACCTTCTATTTCCCTATGTTCTAATCCCCCACTCCTCACCCTCTGCCACCACCCTCCACCCAGTCCACTCATATAGATCTCATCTACTTCTCCTTCACAGGATCATCTATGTGTCCCTTCTAGGGTCTTTTCCTGTTAGCTAGCCTCTCTGGAGTTGTGGGTTGCAGTCTGGCCATCCCTTCTCTCCCATTTAGTATCCATTTATGAGTGAGTACATAATATGTTTGTCCTTCTGAGTCTGGGTTACTTCACTTAAGATGATATTTTCTAGATCCATTTACCTGCAGATTTCATGATATCATTGTTTTTTACTGCTGACTAGTACTCCATTGTGTATATGTGCCATATTTTCTTTTTCCATTCTTCAGTTGAGGGGCATCTAGGTTGTTTCCAGGTTCTTGCTATTATGAATAATTCTGATATGAACATAGTTGAGCATGTGTCCTTGTGACAAGATTGAGCATTCCTTGGGTATATGCCCAAGAGTGGTATAACTGGGTCTTGAGGAAGACTTATTCCCAATTTTTTGAGAAACTGCCATACTGATTTCCAGAGTGGTTGTACAAGTTTGCATTCCCACCAACAATGGAGGAGTGTTCCCCTTGCTCCACATCCTCTCCAACATAAGCTGTCTTCAGTGTTTTTGATTTTAGCCATTCTGACAGGTGTAAGGTGGTATATCAGAGTTGTTTTGATTTGTATTTCCCTGATGACTAAGGATGAACAATTCCTTAAATGCCTTTCAGCCATTTCAGATTCTTCTATTGAGAATTCTGTTAAGCTCTGTAGCCCATTTTTTCAATTGGATTGTTCAGTATTTTGATGTCTAGCTTTTTGAGTTCTTTATATATTTTAGAGATCAGCCCTCTGTCAAATGTGGGGTTGGTGAACATCTTTTCCCATTCTGTAGGCTGTTGTTTGGTCTTATTGACTGTATCCTTCACCCTACAAAAGCTTCTCAGTTTCAGGAGGTCCCATTTATTAATTGTTGCTCTCAGTGTCTGTGCTACTGGTGTTATATTTAGGAAGTGGTCTCCTGTGGCAATTCGTTCCAGACTACTTCCTACTTTCTCTTCTATCAAGTTCAGTGTTAGTTTTGGTATTTGTTGGTTATTTCAGTGTGTTAATGAGGTAAAATTTGTTCTCATTATTGTTAGGTATTAGTTTATAAAAATTACAAATTTTAGTTCATGTTTAACTTTATCTCTCAAATACTAAATTATCACTTATGATAACCACTCCTCACAATGTTTGTTATCTCTATATTGCTACACTTTCAACTTCAACCTGAGGAAAAAAAATATTCTTACATCTTGTATACAGATTTTGAAACTTTCTCATTAAGTTCTGAAGCTCTAGTTGAAGATTAGGAATGTAGTTTTTTTTTCACCTTTTAGAGCTTTATTAAGAGGTAGAGGGAGAGAGGGAGAGAGGGAGAGAGGGAGAGAGGAGAGAGAGAGAGAGAACCAGAGAAACAGAGAGACCGTGTGGAGAGAAGAGAGCAGAAAGACAAAAGGGAGGAATGTAGTTTTTGATAAGAACATTTGCCTGGTATATAGAAAACCTTTGGTTCAAATTCATGTGTGTGCATCATAGGAATAGCCCACATATATCTAAGTGAATAATTTTGGCAATATGTTCTAATAAATTTGTCTTAAATTTCATCCACAGAAACATTTGAAAAAATATGAATATTGTGAGATTAATTAATTTCAACAATGAAACATTTATATAATATGGCAAAAAGAATAAATACACAAATCACTTAAATATAGTATTGTATTATTAGAAAGAATTGTGAATATTTTAAACATATCTTTAACATTGTTCTAAATAATTTAACTATAGAAAAGAATATTTTCACGTGCTTTCTCATTATAGCTACAAACTTTCTCTAAAATCCAAAATGATGTGGTGGCTATCCTAAGACTAGAAGACAGGAAACATCTGATGAGCCCGTGGCTTTCCCTTCATTTTCCATGACAAGAGTATTCTCATCCTCCATTCCTATGCATTGCCCCTTCCACTCTCTCTTAAATTACTCCTTCTTAGAGGAGTCATCTTGGAAATAATTCTTCTCTATTTCATTTGCCAAGACATATTCACATTTTCCTAAGAGCTTACTGCATATTGTGAAGCTGAATCTTATCATGTACTTATTAGAGTGGTCACAATGTTAAATCAGTGTTCAAAGGTTGGGTGTTTATTGGGAAATATATATTCACATTTGCTTATATAAATTGCAAAGTGTAATATAAATTAAATGTTACCGTGATACATGAATCAATTTATTTATTAAATCACAATTGTTTTGTTGAAAATAATGTGGAGGAGCTTACTAGAAATGTAAAATTTGACACTATTTTAGAAATTATGACATAAAATTATATATTACTCTATAATTGACAAAAATCTGTTAAAATACTAGCTTGGGAAAATATCCTCAAGAAGACCAACTGAGTACTTGGTGGTAGTTAAGGACCCTTCTGAGAAGACCTGATCAGGGTTTTCATTGAGGTCTGGCAGGATTTACTCAGCTACTCCAAGAGATAAGACACTGTCAATACTAATACCACTACTTTATCCTATACTCAAACATTCCTCATGACTAAGAAATATTTTGATGAGATAAACAAGATAGTACATATTTGTAATCCATCACCTTTTTATAATTTGTCTTACAGAATAAATCTTAATCACATTTTAAATAACAAAAAAGTTATCAATTATATGATACAATACAGTCTTTTTCTGGCTAATGATATGGTATATCAGTTGGGAGATTCTTGTGTCTCTAGAGTTCAATTAGGTCTGATGATTTGGATGTTGTTCTTAAATACAAGATAATCTTTGTTTAGCAACATTTAAGCACATTTTTCTCAAGTAATTATTTTCCAGTTTTTAACTGTATGTTAGGAAATAAAATATCTTTATTAATTACTGTTGTGAATTATTTTAATTGAAGAATAAGATGTAGATTATGTTCCTAAATAAAATTATTATTATTCCTTGACTCTGTACATCCAAAATAATAATTTTGGAGCAAATTGTTATTTCTTGTTTTCAAATAATCTTTTTTATTCTTTTAAATTTATAATACATTTTTAGTGCAATATATTCTGATTATGGTTTTTCAAATCTTCTTAAATCCTTCCTAATTCCCCACCTACCCAACCACATCCACATGTAATCAATCAATGAATATCTATATATGCATACATATTTAATATATAGAACATACACAAACACACACACACACATATATATATATACATACATATATATGATAAAGTAATAAAATTACTGTATAATAATTGCTATAGAGATAGTAGTAAATATGTTGCCTCAAGCATGATGATCCAAATTTGATCCCTGGAATTTGTAAGTTTGGAGAAGAATAAACTTTAAGTTATCCTTTTATCTCCATACAAGCCAGAGCGTGCATGTGCACAAACACATACACACACACACACACACACACACACACACACACCAGAAATCAAATACATAAGTAAATGAAATAATGTTAAATCTTAAAAGTGAGATAATAGATGATTTTCTGAATGGGTTTGAGCCTCCAGGACTCCACTGTTTATCTTTACTCATTCCCCAGAATAGCTTAAAATGAGGGTATATACCATCAGGATGTCTAATAGAGACATGGTTAATATCCCTCTATTAATTTTATAATCATAAAAATCATTGAAATCACAGCTCAACTTTCTTCCTTTTATTTATAGATATACCAAGACTCAAAAGGTCTTTGGCTTGAGTCAAAGACCATCTTAGTGCCACCAAAAAAGGGTTTAAAAGCAGGCCTCCTAACTTTTAATACAAGAAGATTCTTCAGAAGTTTCCTACTTAATCAGTTACTTCCTTTTACAGCTCTTCACAGCGCCAGAATAGAGTATATTTTTAAAGAGACAAGCAAGTATGTGCTCCCAATGAAACAAGAACATTTTAATGTTCAATAAACCAATACTTCTGCAGTGTTATTTGTGTTTAACAGTCCAGTGGAATTTGTCCTGCCACTTTATTCTTGAATGTAATAAGTATCTCAATTACATGTGAAATGTTACACTGCATTACTATGAAAGACTAATCAATATATGGGCATTTTATTCCATATTTTGAAGACTTTACAGAATGGGAGGTCATGCCTTATGAGAATACAATTACAAAAGTGTCATCCAGTGGCCATGACGATTTGACAATAATTAGAGTCTTACTTCTACTTAGATGCGGTATTTAACTTGGTTACTACCTGAAGTGAAATTTCATATTGAAGCCTTCTTCCTTTAAATACTTTATTGGCAGCTCAATTTCTAACTAAAATGTAAGTTCAGCAGCTTATTTTATTCATCTGTGAAGTAGAATCCTTTCTTATTGTTCTAGACATGAGAGCACACACCTTTCAAATATGACACTATAAAATAAATATAACAAAGTGAATTGTCAAATTTCTAGTACTTTTTCACAATATATATACCTGAGTAGAATGCTGGATTTAGTATACTGATGGATAGCAATGTCATAAAGAGCGATGCAGATTAAAACAAATGATATGAATAAATTAATAAATTGTGTAATTTAGTTTTTTTAACAGGCTGTTCCTTTCTGCACTATAATCCAAATTTTGCCAAAAATTGAAAGGAAATCATTTAAATCACTGGATAAGATTATTTAACTCTGGTTTGAAATTGGGTTTATTGATAAGTTATTCTTTATGTAAAATTTGAGATATTTTTCTTTAAAAATTATATTGATAATTATCTAGACTGCAGTTAACACACTTACCAGCCACACTAGGCAGACATTAGTTAAAGTATGAAGATTTTAAAAAGTAATGAAAATCTTATAAAGGTCCCATTTAACTATGATAAGAAAATAAACCATGATTTTAAAATTCAATGGTATTTCATCCATAATTTGCATGTTAATTTTGATGAACAAATGTTAGATACCTCAATGTAGATGAATTTTTAAACAGTTATTAAATAAGAAACACAGAGCCAAATAGAGGGGTAATAGTCAAAGAGATCAGAGAGACCCACGAGTAACCTTAGCTTACCTCACCACTGTAGCTTCCCCAGAGAGAGCTTCTTCCTGTTTAACCTGTGCTTTTATTGCCTTCCTGTTCTGCCTTCTCATTGGCTCTAAGCCCAGCCACATCACTTTCTTGTCACTGCCTGTCTATTCAGACCTCTAGGCCTCTATGGTGGGTACTGGGATTAAAGGCATATGTCACCAAGCTTGGCTGTGTCCTTGACCACACAGAGACTCTGTCTGAGATGTGATCAGGTTAAGGACATGGGCTACCACCGCCTGACTTCTCTTTCTGGCTTGCTATGACCTCTGATCTTCAGGCAAACTTTATTAACATACAAATAAAATATCACATTTCACTACAAATAAAATATCACCATACCTCAGTGATATTGAAGATTGTGACTAAAAGTAATGATGGTCAGTAGAACTTGATGTACCCTGATAGAAACACATAGCTTTGTTTCATTAACACACAGGCTACATAGACTGTGCCAGAAGTGGAAAGAATAGGTAGGGATGACATTACAGAACTCATTTAAAGAGATTATATGAGGTTTCTGAGTTTCCATTTTATCTCATTTCAAGTTTTGACTCCTAGCTGGGCAGTGGTGGTGCACACCTGTAATCACAGCACTCAGGAGGCAGAGGAAGTTCAATGCCAGCCAGGTCTACAGAGTGAGATCCAGGATAGGCACCAAAACGACATAGAGAAACCCTGTTTTGGAAAATAATATTTTTACTCCTATAGACAACGAGAAAACAAATATAGTCTGCGAAGTGCCTTTGGCAATGTTTAAGGTAAAATGGCATTGAAAGAACATCATATTAGGGTTATTATCAGGAGGTCTGTCATTTGGATCATTACATAAAATGTCTCCAGCTTGACAGCACAAGCCTATTCAAACCTCAGAACCCAAATAATGGAATGAGAGATTCAGTCTCATAAGATGTCCACTCAGGTGCCATAAAATAAGCTTAACCTTTCCTGTATACACAAAGAAAATAAATATATAACCATAAAATACTTTTAAAATGAGTGTTATTTGAGATGAAACTTTATGGCTTAATTTTGATCAGATAAAAATCATTATTTATCCACATATCTAATTATCTACTAAGAAAATTAAAGAGAAATGTTTTATATACTCTTTCATTGATGATATGACATTTTGCCTATGCTCATGCATTTTTTTAAATAATTTTTTCCAGTTATAGGAATCCTGTTAAGTGAAAAATGTTACAGATGAAATGATCTTGCTTACATTTAGAGAAAACTCAATCCTGGCGAAGAAAAACAAAAACAAAAACCAGCACCACCAACAACAGTTGATCTGTTTCTAGAACAAAGAAAGGGATCCTTAAAGGTGCCTGACAGTTTTTTTTTAATCATCATCATCAAATTATGTAGAAAGAAATGCTAAAATGTTACCATACATTGAAAGAGAAAACGAAGACATTACATCTAAGTGCAAAATGGAGCCCTAGCCTGAATCCTGAAAGAGGAAACAGGCCTAGGTACTGAAATCAGACTGTCATCTAGATAGCCACTAAATTTTCACTGTATAAAACTGACTCTGTCATCTAGATGATTGCCAGGTTATCAGGTATATGTGTATCAGTACTAATTCTTAGATATGATGGTTGATATATATTTATTTGAGATATAAATATTCACGGAAACCGAATTGTGGTTACTAAGAAAATGTGCTCTATCTTTGCATATTCCACAAGTCTAAAAGCATTGCAAACTATATATTTCAGAAAGGCTTCATTCAATTCTGAATATTTCTCTCATCTGTCATTCATCAAATTCCTCAATTCTAGAATAGTGGCACTCAGATAAATCTATAACAGAAAAAGCAATTGTGCCGCCTTTCATGGGGAGCCAGACAGATAGAGAGCAATGAAATATGATATGGAAATAAATGTCTTCACTCCTCCACTGGACTAAGATTATAATAAAGAGAAATAAACATAGACACAAGGACTAATGCCAGAGTCTCGTGAGGACACAGTACCCCAAAGAAAGCACATTTTCCTTATACAGGCAGCAACGGAAGGAAAATAAAGGAAGAACTGAAGTCAAACATCACACAATATATATTAACAAAAAACCTTTGTCATCAAAATGAAAGTTTTCTATTCATCTACCTCCATAAATATATAACTAAGAGTATCTCAACCAAATAGAGTATAAATGTGAGGCTTTTTTAATAATCTTTTTATATGAAAAGAAAGCTAGGCAAAGCAACAGAAATAGACTGGGAAATATTTTTCTATAAATAAATGACTAAGCATTATTTTACAGATACACACACACACACACACATAGGTACATCAACATATAACCACATATATACATTTTTATACTGTCAAAATTCAAAATAATTTGAAAGTATTTAAAAGTATTTAATAGTTTTATATACAGTAGTGGAATAAAGTTGCCTGGGTGAAATACTAGAGAACAATTTGGATTTTAAGAAGTGGTATACACAGTGTGTGCAAGCAACTTTTGAGGAAACAAAGCCCGGACATATCTGTCCTCAGACACATGTGACCCTCCTAATGTAAAGATGATGCCACAAATGAAATATGAAAATAAAAAAAGAAAGGAGCAAGAGAGATATGTAACTGACACTTATAAGTAGGTACAGTCTAGAAAGAATGTCTAACAAACAGCAGAATGGTCAAGGGGACATATAAGATGCAGAGGGCTTAGAATTATTTAACAAACTGTTCAAAGGAAAACAAAAAGGAGTTAAGAATGGAAATTTTAGAACTCTCTGAACATAAGCCACCACAGGCATGAGAAGTACAAGTAAAGCCCAGGAACAGGAATGATTTAAAATGTGACCAGTAAGACAGAAGCCGAAGAAGACCAGTTAAAAAAAATGGATGAAAAAAAAAAAAAAAAAAGCCTTCCCTGGAATATTTCAAAACTCATTTTAAACCTGAACCTAAGTTTTGAAGTTTAGCAGAACACTGAAAGGCATGGCTCTTCTATTATCTTAAGTTCTGTCACTGATGGGCAACCAGCAACAGTAGCATTGCTTTGTCATGTCCAGACAAAACTCCCTGATTACTGCTCAGGATGTCTTTACCCTTCCTGTGACTCCTTTTTAATCTTACCTCCAGCCCAGCAGTAGCTTAAAATATGGAAGAGTTTTCACCTTTTATGCTAAAGAAAAACATAAAATGATTTTGAGAAATATTTAATTGTTATTTTATGGAATTTCTTAAAATGTGGGAAATGTCTATTCTTTTTCCTCTGTGTTAGAAAGCTATTAGGGGGTGCTGATAAGGATTAATAGAAATAAAGTAAAATTAAGTGAACATAAAACCAAGTGGGTATTTTCAAAATTATTACATTTGCACATTTATCATACTTCCATCTGCTTTATTTTATTATGTTCCAAACAGTTTAACCTCCTTCTTTCCTTCTTTCTTTCCTTCTTTCTTTCTTTCTCTCTGTCTCTCTGTCTCTGTCTCTGTCTCTCTGTCTCTGTCTGTCTCTGTCTGTCTCTGTCTCTCTCTCTGTCTCTCTCTGTCTCTCTGTCTCTCTCTGTCTCTGTCTCTGTCTCTGTCTCTCTCTCTCTCTCTCTCTCTCTCTCTCTATATATATATATATATATATATATATATATATATATATATCTTTATTTATTTACTTCTTTGTGTTTTTCCAATTGGCAGTGCTGGGGATTAAAAACATTGCCACAGACACCTTTCTAGACAAGCATCCATTCCATTGAATTGCATGCCCAAGCACATTAACAAACATTTAAAAGTGATTAATATTGGTGTGCTCAATATTGCCCTTCAGGTAAATATTGATATCAGTCATGTCTCCTATTTTATGCTAATGTAAAGGAAAAACACATGCATGTTCTCACATACCTAGAAACATAACATTGGAGAATGTGCCTTTTTTTAAAGATACCTTTCAATACTCAAGTGAATATGAATAAGAGATAATGGTTGTAATAACTTTTACAGTTATGTCAAAATTATTTCAAATACCTTCTTCAACATTAATATCTGTATTTAGGCTTTTGTGTATATATATATATATATATATATATATATATATATATATATATATATACACTAACATTTCAGTTTATAAATAATGCACTATAAACACAAGTCCATATTTATGTAAGTGATCAAAATATTAGAAATCTATTTCTGCATGATTTTTTTTGATAGAGTATAATTTATTTTTTACTCTATACATTAATTTTTCATTGGAACTCAGTTTATAATTGATTTCATAGTTCATTGATCATAGGTCAAACAATTTATGGCTCAATTAATGAATGAAAATCTTCACAAAATTGAGCTACCCTGTGTATTGCTAGTACATAATAACTACTTCTTAAAAGGCAAGGTATAGTTTGGCCTTTGTTAAACTTAGAATAGGCAACACATTTAAAAAATAACTATAAAGTTTTTAATTTAAAATTTCAAAGCTTTTAAGAACTAGCATTTACAATTAAGTTATTTTAGAAACTGGAAGCTTTAAAAGTCAGCATCAAAATTTATAATGTAGTGTAAGTGCTCCAACAGTTTACAGTTTTGGCTTCTGTATAGTGGCTGGTGATCTTGAACTTTGGATCTTCTGGTCTATTGCTATTAATAGCATATACAACTATGACTGATTTTTATAGTTCTGGACAGTCAAACTAGGGCTTCCTGCATGCTAGACAAGCAATCAAAATGTTAATCCCACATAGTCTTTGGCTTTGTAATTATAAATATTGCAGAAATCTTTGTATTTATAGTAAGAAAATCATTACTTATTATACACTGACTTTTACATTGCAAGTACTTCAGTTCAACATCAATAATTTTGAACATTCAGAATAATTTCATTGATAAGCTATATCCCTCTAAAGCAATTACTTTGAAGTTGTGGTTGTTTGTATTTGTTTTAATCTTGGCTTTATTTAAAGTGATTGAAATACTTAGAGATTTTGGTGTAGCTTTATCAAAGAAACTATTAATATGAACTTTGGCTATATTGGCATTAATTTTTTATAACTTAATCCTTAGGAAAATTACAACAATTATTTTTATTATACCTCATTTTGAATACCAGGCTTAATCCAAAAAGTTGTACTAAAGTGCAACAGATTCATGTATTACATTTTACAGTGTTTTTACCTGGGGTATTTTAGTTTTTTTCATAAACTCTGGAGATAGAGACTGATAATCTATCTTCACTATCTTTTTTTCTTTTCAAACAATAATTATTATTACTGGCTCCTTGAATTTGTTGGATTACTCAGAAACACCATTAAAGATGCCGAACAGCCAGAACTCTGCTGTCATTGCCATGTTGATTCTCTGCATTGCAAAGTCACAGCTGGGAGACAGTCAAAAAAGCCTTCTAGACATGGGAGTGGACACCCCCAATGAATATAGGTCATCTTCCATGGAACTCCCACACCCTGACTTAAATATGCAAAGATAATTTACTTCTTCTAGTCTTTGAAGATGAGGCTGCAATATAAAACAAAGCACAACACAAGAAGACTAAACAAACCATGTCTGAGATGGATTCCTCAGTATAGAGCATGAAACCATAGTCATCTATATCCATTGGACTGAGCTATGACCTGGTTTCATACGGCCCCTTCTCCAGAACACCCTGTGAAGAAACGGCTCCCCAAACTGAAAACAGCACAGTGAAATATTTAGAGACTTTAAGCCATTACGCTGACAACCAAGCATTGTGTCTTCCATCTGATGAAATTGCACATTATTCTACCTGCAATTTTTGGAATTTGGACAAAGGTGAACAGCTTCTCACAGTTCCACCACCATCTAAATCTGTCACATAATACTTCTATTAGGAGCAAGCAGGACCACTGTCAAAATTTTCACTTTTCCAGTGCATCAGAGAAACCCATGTCTCAAAAGCTACTCCATCCTGTTGCAATGTGGTTCAGATCTTTCAGCAAGCTCTGAGATACTTGTTCCAGGGTTTTCTCATCTAGGGTGTGGGGTGGGTAGAACTCCATATTCTAGTGAAATTCAAATTAAAAGAAAAAAAAAAGAGGATGCATTGACCACTGAAAGTACCACAATGCTTTGCAATATCGTGAATCTCTGATTCCTACTAGTGGTTCTCTGTTCTTGGAGGATTTCTTTTTGGAGACCTCTCAAATTCTTTATTCTTAACTTGTGAATTACCAGGCCTTTTCCTTGACCACATGGTGCAGATAGCCTTTGTTATTTGTTCTGGGAATCAGCTCCTTGTCTCCTATTTTGGTACCATTTGTATCTTCTCTAGTTCATCCCTTGATTTGTTACCCAGTGTCGTTTCTTTCGTGCTGGAAAAGGTTGAATGGAAGGTATTTTATAATACGGTTTCCAAGACAGCTTTCATTTTTCCTTTACCCTAGACACGTTCTAAGAATAGATGTAATATATCCAATTGTGAGCAAATCATTATAGTGAGTGCTTTGATCATGACACTCTGTTTTCTTCCCCTAGTGTGGATTCTGAATCCTCTGGTGTCAGATTCCTGCTCTGGATTTGGTTTCCTGCTGTCAGCCTGCTGCCCCTCTTTGTTCTGAGCCTCTCTATCTGGGTATGGACAACTAATGTGAGAGTCTGAATCTCTTCCCATCTCTCACAATACCTGTTGTACTCCAGTTATTAGGCAATTTGATCCCTGAGAAGAAATATAGGTTTCTCTGCTGAATGTGAAGATTGACTGACTAAATTAGAAAAACTTTTCTATCAATTCAACATTTAAACTCTGCATAAGAAAGCTACCCTCCCACTGAGTCCTCTGACTAACAACTGCCCCCCACCTCAATACCTGCTGTAATTTCTTGCTAAATGTTTGGGGTAGTGTGCTGGAAACGGGAGTTAGATTGTGTCATCTTTACAGAGAATATGCTTTTATTTTCTGGACTGTCATCGATTTCCTTCATCTACAGTATGGGTGTTTTGCTGCTTACATCCACATTTCTGCTAGCAAACATGTTTCTTTTGGTTTTGATTCCTTTGGGTCTTGAATTAATATAAAATAAGTACACAAAATAACAATCAAAATAAAATGGAACTGTATTATGCAAAATTACAACAGCAATGGTTAAAGCTAGCCAGTTTTGATGAAGCTTTCAGGACAATAGCATGTTGGCTCTTTCATTTTCTATGACTCAAACATGTGTTGCCTTCAACAACAGGATCTTACTGTCTAGATACGGAAGGTATCTGTCCTGGTTACTTCTAAGTTAACTTGAAACAACTAGAGTTATTTGGTAAGAGCAACTCCTAATTGATAAAATACTTCCATAAATATCTGCCTATAGGCAAATTGATAATGCATTTTCTTACTTCAAGATTAACATGGACGTGTCCAGCTCACTGGAGCAGTGTCCCTCCTGAAAAGGAGGATCTAGATGGTTTAAGAAAGGATAATCAAGCTACAAGGAACAAGACAGTCAGTTTTCCTCTATATCATCTGTATCAATTTCAGCTTTCAGGTTACTGCCTTCTTGAATTTCTGCCCTGACATCTCTCAGTCATGGACTGTTATCTGATAGCTTGAGAAAATAAATTCTTTCTTCTCAATGTGCCTATGGTCACAATGTTTTACCACAACAATGGAAAACTTAACTAAGAAAGTACCCAAGAGCATTGGCAACAGTGAGTAATTGCCCCGGCCAGCGGGGTTTCAACAGCGGGGGGCGGGGTGACCCACCTGTGGGAGTGAATGAAAGGGAAGGGCAACACAAGAGACAGACAGCAAGACAGTATTCTGATCAAGCTGCCAATCTTTATTTTTCTCTGCATGGCTTACATAGCATAAGAGGGGAAGGGGCAGGAAAGAGGGAAGAGGAAGGGACTTGGAAGGCGTGAAGAACGTGGGAGACGTGCAGGTCGTGCAACTGCAAGAAGTCTGCTAAGGTGACTGGTCAGGGGCCATTTGTTCTGTTGCTAGGCTACCTGACCATGGAATGCTCTTTACATTCGGTTGCCATGGCACCTGACTTTGGAATGTTCTTATCTTTGGGAGCCTCCGGTTAGCAAACAGGTGTAACTGCTTTGGGGAAAGGCGGTGGGCTTATGACTTGTTCTCTGGCCTAGCTAGTACTTTCCATGGTCCATGTTTGGTTCCTGAAATCTTGGTCCCTAACAAGTAATGTTTTAGCGTTTTTGGAACCTCACTGGACAACAGCTACAAAAGAAGTTACCCATCCCTGGCACTGGGATTTTTATTTGTTAGCCTTTGCTATCTACTACATACATCATGCTGGAAAGTGCTTTCCACACAACCAGGGGGAAAATTCAACAATCTGTCCCTTTATGAACCTTGCCAGCCATAATAATATCTGCTGATGCAATAGTGATAGAAATATCACAGAAGCAAACAGCAACTTTTAACTGAATATAAGTCTTATTCCACAAGATGAAACCCATACCTGGAATCACTGTTGGGCCAAGATATTTTTGACAAATTGGCTATATACTGTAAAAGAAAAACTGCTACTATTATCCTGACAAATTGGCATAGTATTAAAGCAATTTCTAGTTACTTGTTATTACACCCATGACACATCTCTCAACCCATATCAACAAAGTTTCTATTTGTAGTAGATGCTGATTAACACAAAGACCTACAATTAGACAGGCTGCAGAGAAGAAGAGACTTCAGAATGCTCAATTATAAATTGAATATATATATATATATATATATATATATATATATATATATATATATATATATATATATATTCTGGGTATATATTCTGCATATACCCAGAAGCTTAAAGAATCAATACAGCAGAGGAATAAGAAAAAGTGTAACAGTCAGAGGCAGTCGATGAAAACAATGTAACAATGTGTTCTTGACATAAAGATGGAGGCGCACATATGAACTCACAACGATTTTTTAAAAATATATTTTTTATTAATTTTTTTCATTTTGCATACCAACCCTAGTTCCCCCTCTCTCCCCTTCTCCTGCCTCCTCACCTCCCTCCCACTCTACCCCCATCCACTCCTCAGAGTGGGTAAGGCCTCCCATGGTACTCAACAAAGTCTGGCATACCAAGTTGAAGGAGAGCCTAGCCCCTCCCCATTGTATCAAGGCTGAGCAAGGTATCCCACCACAGGGAATAGGTTCCAAAAGTCAGTTCATGCACCTGGGAAAAGACCTGGTCCTGCTGCCAGGGATCCTACAAACAGATCAAGCTACACACAACTGCCACTCACATTTAGCGGGCCTACTTCAGTCTTATGCAGGTTCCCCAGCTGTCAGTCCAGAGTCAGTGAGCTACAACTATCACCAGTCAGCTGTCTCTGTGGGTTTCCCCATCTTGATCTTGATCCCCTCTTCTACTTCCTTTTTTTTTTGAATGCCAAATGCCATTTTTTGAAGGAGGGAGGAGGTCTTAAATACAGGTTTACCGCACAACAGTTTTGAGAACATATACTAGAACTGTGCAGGCCCAAGCCAGACCAAATTCCAACATGGAGAGAGAAGGTAGAGATACAGTCTTACTAGTAGCATAGGAACTATGGGAAATTTCTAGCTGCCATGACAGGAAAGTTCAATTTTATCTAAGATTGAGACCTTTGGTAAGTAGAAAGTACTCTTGTGAAAAGCCACATATCCATCCGTGACTATCCTGGAAGTAAAAACTGCAATTGTGTGGGAAAATAGGACTAAAATTGGATGGGTAGTGCATGGGGAGTGGAAATTGAGAGGGAATGGAGGATGATTCTGAACAAATCATGTTTTACAGAATTCTCAAAACATGAATAATATAAGATAAAATTTGAGATTTAAAAAATATATTTTTGATTAAAAAATAAGACAATCAAAAAAGAGGAGATAAATATAGTTGTACTTTAGTGTAAGCATTTGCATGTTATTTTTGTAATTGTTATTTAGTGTTTAAAGAAAGCATCTTTTTTCGTTATTTTTCAGATTGTATTTTGAGTGTAGCACTTCTCCCTTCCTGTTCTTGCCTTCAAACCTCCCCATTCTTTTCTGCTGTCCTTCAGAGTCATGGCTTCCTATTTTATCAATTCTTGTTACATTAATATAAGCACTTGTTTATGCATATATATTCCCAAATATAACCTCTTGCATTCAAATTACTTGTATGTATATTTTCAGGGTCGACCATTGGCCATTGGGTCAACAGTTACTGTGATCTTACCTGGAGAAGGCTGTCTTTCCCACTCCAAGTTTTATTGGGTTGCTTATGGTACTTTGAATAGGAGTGAGACCTTATGTGCTTTTCCACTTGCAGTTTGGCATGTTCATTGCCATCTTCCTTGTTCAGCTCATGTTTGGCAGTCATCTTAATGAGACTTCCTGGGTATAGCTTTTGATACTTCTATGAGACACAAGTTTACAGCAAAAACCTCAACTGACTCTTATGATCTTTTCACTACCTCTTCCACAGTGTTTCTGAGTCTTAGATGTGGGAGTGATTTACAAATGTAGCCATTGTGACTGGGCTCCACAATCTCCATATTGGTTAGTTGTAGTTTACTGTAGTGGTCTCTGTCTCTTGCTAAGAGAACTTTCTTTGACAAAGGGTGAAGACTATACTTATTTGTGGATAAAATACAAATGTTTATAGATAATTGTTAGAAATTATACTGGTTTGGTAAATTTGTGGTTGTAGTTTGTCCTCCAATAACCAGGATTTCACTAGCATTGATTAGTTAGATAGGTTACCAGTATGAAGCCTGGTATCTGTCTTGTTGAGTTGGTCTTAATTACAATTAGTAAGTGATTGGTTACTATCCATATATGTGTGCCACTACAATATTCATATGTTGCCATGCTAAGCTGGTTATTGACGTGGATCATAGATATAATGGCTTTGTAGGATTGTTGGTTGCCTCCTTCCTTTGGAACCTTGCATGTTGCCTTCTGGAACCATGAATGCTTGTCCTAAAGGAAGGGGCATTCAGGTCAGTTGCAGCTCAGGGTCTGTATTTTATTCTAAGTATTTTCAGTGTTTCAAATTTCAGGTTCAGGTCCTTGATCTATTAAAGCTGGGTTTTAGGCAGATGATAGATATGGGTCTAATTTATTACTCTGATTGTAGATATCCAGTTTCCCCAGCACTATTTGCTGGAGAAGCTCTCTTTATTCCAGCACGTTTGGCATTTATGTTAAATATCCAGTAATTAAACTAAAGTTACATGTGATCATTTTTGAATCTTTGGTTTTTGTTCCATTGGTGCATATGTCTGGCTTTGTGCCAATGCCATATTGCTTTAATTACTATAGTTGTGTAATACATTTACAGATCTGGAATTATAATTCCTCTGTCATTGTTTTCCTCTCTCATGATTGTTTTGGTTATCTAGGTCATTTTACAGCTCTATATGAATGTTAGGGTAGCATTTTCTACTTCTGTAAAGAACAGAATAAAGATTTTGATTGAGATTCCATTGAATATGTAAATAACTTTTTGTAAAATGGTCATTTTTACAATGTTAATTATCCCAATCCATGAACATGAGATGTCTTTTCATTTTCTTTTGTCTTTCTCTAAATATTTCTTCAGAGACTTAACGTTTTCATTGTACAAATCCTTCCCTTCCTTGGTTAGATTTTTTTATGAGATATTTTCTTTGAGTCTATTGTGAATGGGAATATGTCCATGAGCTCCTTCCATGTTTCTTGTTGGTATATAGAAAAGCTATTGATTTTAGAAAGTTGATTTTGAAATCTGCCACATTCCTAAATTGTTTATTTTTTCTATAGGCTTTCTGGTAAAATTTTTGGGCTGTTTAATGTCATCTGTAAAAAAAAAAAATAATAATTTGACTTCTCTTTTCCTGTTTGTAGCTCTTTAATTTTCTTCTGTTGCCTTATTGCTCCAGTTAATATTTCAAATACAATCAATGCAATGTTGAAATGAATTGGGGATAATGGACATCCCTGTCTCATTCCCAACTTCAGTAAGATTGCTTCGATTTTATTCTCCGTTTAGGATGTTTTCTTCCCCCTGAAGATATCTTGTATATAGTTTTTTTTTAATTACATTAAAGTGTGCTATCTCTAGCTCTAGGATGCTTATCATGAAAGCATGTTGAGTTTTGTTAATGGCTTTTTCTCCATCTATTTAGATAATCATGTAAGTTTAACTTTATTTTCATTTATGCAATTTACTACACTTATTGACTTACCTATATTGAACTATCCTTGAGTTTCAGGGACAGAGTCATGTTGTCATGTCATATATTCTTTTTGATGTATGTCTATATTCCATTTGGAAGTATTTTATTGAGTATTTTTTACTCTATGTTTTTTAAAGATGTATTTAATAATGGTTGTGTTAATGATGCTCACTACAAATGGATGCCCAGATTTAAAATGTTGAGAGCTGGAACAATAGCTCAGTCTTTAAGAAGGCATACTACTCATGCAGAAACCTGGACTTTGTTTTCCAGCACAAACATTGGTCTGTTCATAATGGTCTCTAACTCTCAATCCAGGATCTCCAACACACTCATGACCTCTGGAGCATTAAATTGCACAGATGATTTAGACATAAGATAGTTAGATATTTTCATATGTTAGTCTAATTTTTTAAAAAAATGAGTGGCTGCACATACTAATATCTTTCATTTTCAATAAAATACTGTGGTAAAAGCAATTTACTGTATTGTTGTTTTCAAATCTGTCAATGACTCTCAATTGTGGTGACATCTCCGCTAATTACCTCATTGTTTACTATAGGGTTAATTTAGTGTTACCCTACAAAGTCTTCTAGAAAGTATACTTTATAAAATATATTACTTCTCTAGAAGTTTACTAATATTTCCTGGCTCTGCACATAGTTGTGGATGTAACTGGCTTGTTAAATAAGAAACACAGAACCAATTGCAGAGTTAAAAACCACAAGGTCAGAGCAAGAGCAGAAAACCTTACCCTTCACTGCTTCTGCTGTCCTTCCTCTCCGCAAGAGACCTACTGCTGTGTGTCCTGTCTTTTTTATAGACTTTCTGTTCTGTTTTCTCATTGGTTATAAACCCAGCCACATGACCTCCTCGTCACTGCCTGTTTGTACAGACCTCCAGGTCTACTATGGTTGGTATTGAGATTAAAGGCGTGTGTCTGCCATGCTGGCTGTGTCCTTGAACACACAGAGATCTACCTAGCTCTGCCTCCCAAGTGCTGGGATTAAAGGCATGCCCCACTATTGCTTGGCTTCTGCTCTGGCTTGCTCTGACCTCAAGGCAACTTTATTAACATATAAATAAAATCACATTTCAATACAAATAAAATATCACTATACATAGTCGGCATAATCTGTCAAACACACACACACACACACACACACACACACACACACACACCACATCTTATTCAACTGAGGTTATCAAATATATTTATGATGATCTGTTGTACCACTTTGATTGGTTGTATGGATGGAAAATTTGCTGGTTCTAGCCCTATTGGTTTAGATTCATCACAACAAACACAAAATAAATTTTTTATTCAATGTGACAGTAAATTAACAAAAAAAGAAGTAATGTGATTCATAAAATTTAAAGACTAAGAAATATCACATAAATATATTTTGATAGAGTTACATGAAAAAAATAAACAAATGAACAAATAGCAATACCCACATCACAATTTCCAGTCCTTAGTTTATTTATTTTTGATGATATTTTTTGCTAAATGTGTTATTTAGATACTTTTGGGGACATATTGTATGTTTAAATACAATTCAATGAAGCATTAGATGCAAAAACTTTCTGCTTTGGTGCTCATAACTGCATGATTTTTCTTCTCTTAACTTGGCATTTAGGAGAGCACAAATCTCTTTGTAACTTTATGGTAATGGATTATTTTATTCACTGTCAAAATTAAAAATCATAAACTACAAGGTTCGTTTAAGGGCTAGATGATTGGTATTAATGTATATAGGGAAAATATTAAAATTATCAGCTGATTTTATTAAGTTGATTTGCTTTTGAAAATACTATGAAAAACAGTCACTTGCACAAAAATTAATATGAAATATTATCAAACATGTGAATAAAAATAGATGCAGTTACTAGTAAGAAGTATTTGAAGTCATTAATTTAAGTATACCAAAAAAAATGATTCCTTAAATAATTACCCAATCAGGGAAGCCAGATAGATCAAATTATTTAAACTGTATCAGAATTCATTTGAAAGGACATTTTTCTGAAAGGCACATTTCAGTTAAGCATTATATCAGACAAGCACAATGTAGAGTATCAAGTTCTTAGATTTGAATCATTCATCAGAGACTAAGTTTTACTTCTCAGATTTCTTCAGGCTTCTTTAAAAGTTGGTTGGGATTTAATTTTCTCACATTGAAGGCCAAACTATATTCACAGTGAGTTTCCCTGTTCTACTAGTTTTATTATGATGGCTATAATCAGGAAACACTCATGTCATACTTGACACACGTTTCATCAGTCCCTCTCAGAGAAGGTAAATTCAGTTACCAGTGCTGCTACTTATAACTGATTTGCTTGAGAGTAAAAGTATTAAAAATGCAATAAGAATAACATAAATGACATTACTTTAAGAATATTCAGAAAATATGGAAATAAAATTGCAATTATTGTTTGCTATAACTTACTTAGATAAAGTCTTCTATTTCAGGCAAGTTTTCACCACATTTTACTTTCATAGAAAAGTTAGAACGCCACTGACAACAAGAGTCTTGCAAGATACTAGGAGCATAGCTGGAACTAACAAATTTCATATGGCTCTGTAGATTTTATGTCTTTAAGTTCTGTGTTAAGAAAAATTATGTCTCATGCATTTTTCATTGCTCATATTTTGTAGAGGTACAATAGATGCCAAATTTATCTATTTTAATCTGAAAATAATGGAGAAACAAGCTCAGTAAAGTCTTTATAGTTTAAAAAAATAAGTACAAGACACCTCAAAGACTGAGAGAAGTCCAGGTGGGCTGCCTTCTCCCAAACATCCATATTGTCACTCTCTCAGCATCCTCCTAGATTATCCCCAATCCTCTACTCTCCTACTTGCTATATCCAAGCCTCCAATTCTTGCAGTGTTGAGACCAAGCAGATTGGGAGAAATAAAGGTAGGCTGTTGGTCAGCCAAACTTTATATTCTTTTGGCATCTTCCTAGCAAATACCCACGCCCTCACCATCCTAGTTGCCATATCCCAGCCCTCAACCTTGTGTAGAGACTACCTTCTCTACCAGAGACCAGTTTGTCCACCAACAGCCCAGCTTCTAAATGAACTGGAGACTCCATACTCTATCAGAGACCATGCAGACTAGAAGTCCAAGTTGTCTGAGTGCCTGCCAAACTCCCCAATTATCTCACTATTTTGACATCCCTCCAACACATTCCCCAGTCCTATACCCTTCCAGTTGCTTTGCCCATCCTCCAAATGGGACAGAGACTACCTACTCCACCAGATACTAGGCAGACTAGATAAAGTTCAGGTAGGCTGGCTGTTCACTAAACTCCCCTCTCAATATCTTGGCATACCTCACACAGTCCTGTGCCCTCCTAAATGCCTTTCCCTACCTTCCAACTGTGGTAGACACTCCAAGCTCCACCAGAGAACACACAGAATGGGAGAACCACAGGCCAAAAAGACCAGAAAAAAAGAGAGGAAAAAAGAAACCAAGGAACAAAACACCAGTCCAGCAACGGCAAACTCAGAAATCACTGCCTAGACCTTTAATTATCCTAAACCTAAATATATAGAGTCCAGCATGAAAACACAGCAAACAACAGCTAAGGCATTGTATCATCACCAGAACCTAGCTATCATACTATAGCAAGCTCTGAACCTTCCAACATAATAGAGGCACAAGAAAAATATCTTAAAACCAACTTTATGAAGAGATAGAGTACTTGAGGAAATAAATAATATTACTAAGGATATTCAGGAAAACACAAACAAACAATTTGAGGAAATGAATAAATCTATTAAAGGAAGTCTAGCAAAAACAACCAAACAGTTGAAGGAAATGAATAAAACTGTTTAAGAACTAAAAATGGAAATAGAAGCAATAAAGAAAACACAAACAGAGGGGATTTGGGGAATGAAAATCTAGCTATATGCACAAGAACCCCAGATGCAAGCATCAGCAACAGAATACAAGAGATAAAAAAGAGAATTTCAGGTGCTAAAGATACAATGGAAGTAATAGCTACATTGGTCAAAAAATGTTACATCTAATATGTATATGACACAAAGCATCCAGGAAATCTGGGACCCTAGGCAAAGACCAAACCTAAGAGCAAAAGGAATTGAAGGAGAAGATTCTAAGCACAAACACCCAGAAAATACTTTCAACAAAATGACAGAATAAAAATTTCATAACCTGAAGAAGGACATGCTTATAAATGTACAAGAAGCTTACAGAGCACCAAATAGATAGGAACAGAAAAAGGAAGTTCTCTTGCTACATAATAATTGAAATGCTAGAATTTCAAAACAAAGAAAGAATATTAAAAGCTGCAAGGGAAAAAGAACAAGTAACATATAAAGGTAGTCTGTTTAGAATTAAACCTTACTACTCAATGGAAATTCTAAAATCTAGGAAGGCCTGGACAGCTGTCCTTCAGACTCTAACAGACCAAAGATCCAGCCCAAACTACTGTTCTCAGAAAAACTTTCAATCATAGAAAGAGAAAACAAGCTATTCCAAGAAAAAGCCAAATTTAAATGATATCTATCCACAAATCCAACCCTAGAGAAGGTACTGAAAGAAAAACTCCAACCCAAGAATTTTAGCTTTACCCACAAAAACACAGGAAATAAATAATCTCACACAAGCAAAGCACAAAGAAGGGAAACACACACATATACACACCCATACACACACACACCATCACCACCGTCAACATACCAGGAATTTATAATTATTGGTCATTGATACCTATTATCAATGAACTCAATTCCATTAATTAAAAGTCACAGGCTACCTGAATGGATGCAAAAGCAGGATCCATCCTTCCACTGTATATAAGAAACATATCTCAACATCAATAAATACACATTTTCTCAGAGTTTAGCATTGGAAAAATATTTTCCAAGACAATGGACCTAAGAAGCAATTTGGTGAAGCTGATTGAATTTCTAACAACATAGACTTTCACCCAAAATTAATCAAAAGAGAAGGAGAGAGACATTTTATACTCCCAGAACAACAACAACAACAAATCCACCAAGAGAACACTGCAATTCTTAACATCTATTCCCCAAACTCAAGGGTACCCATATTTGTAAAAGAAACATTACTAAAGCTTAAATCACTCATCAATTGTAGAGAGCTGCGTGCAGCTGCGCCTTAAAGATGGCGCCGGCTTCCACCCTCCACCTTCCCGATGGTGAGTGCTCATAGTGATAAACAACTCCTTATTTGGCTAAGGCTGAGAATCTGGCTTGCTTCCGCATACCTGGGCCCATCCCTGTTGCCCACATGGTGTGCTAGGGTTGGCTGCCCAGAGGCTATATAAGGAGTGAGTGGGTTTCCCCAAGGAAGAAGAAGACTGTTCAAGGTTCCTGAATAAACTGCTGAAAGAAGAGCTTGGTGTTGCATCTTCTTTGCTGGTTGAGGCGGTCATGACAATCAATCTCACACATTAACTGGGGTGACATTAGTACCCCAGTCTACCTAACTGACAGGTCATCCAAACAAAAAATACAAGAGAAATAATGGGATTATCAGATAATGATTCAGATTGACCTGACAGATATCTACAGAACATTTCACCCAAATACAAAAGAACAAACTTTCTAACCAGTAACTCACAGAACAGTCTCCAAAACTGTCCATACACTCAGTCTCAATGGATGAAAAAAAAATGAAATAATGCCCTGTACCTTATCAGACCACCATGTATTAAAGCTAGATTTCAACAACAGAAATAACAGAAAACCTACAAACTCATAGAAACTGAACAACTTACTACTTTATCAAACTGGGTGAAGAAAGAAATAAAGAAGTTAAAGAAAATTAATTTCTTTAATTAAAAGAAATTAAATAAATTGAAAGAATAAGTTTCATTGAATTTTTGGTGCCTACCTAGGTTTCCTAGAGGCTTTACCCAGCAGGACTACATAAAAGGATGATTGGGCCACAGGCCTGGGTACCAGGTGTTTGGAAGGGTCTACACTTGGCTGTATCTAGCAAAGGGGAGGTCTTTTGTCCTTCCCCTTGGCTTTGCTGTAAAAGCCCTTTTGAATAAAGTTATGGGCTGGTGGGCTATCCTGTGCTTCTCTTTCCTCTTGTCCCCTAGGTATCTCTTTCTATCCAAACATTTCCCACTTCTCCCTGCTCAAGAGTACCCTGGTCATATATGTGAGGGCGGGTCTCCCACACATTCTTACCTGCACAAAGACAAGCATGGAACATGTGGTGTGCAAAAATCAGCTAAAGATGATTTTCTGTTCTATGTTTGAGCAAATAAAAGGCTTACGTAAATTTATAAGCACATTTGGGCTTAATAAACAAAGTGCAATATAAATCTCCATCCATGCCTAATGAAAGTATGGCATATAAAAATAAGTCATGAGGAATCTGTAGCCAAAAGATTTATGTCTTCTCGAGCCTTAGAGTTGTTTCCATGTTGAGGGATCAGAATATACATCAATTATCTCATAGCTTTTCTTAGTTTCTTCCTTCATGTCTACAGCCAAGATTTTCAGGCGGTCTCCCTTGGTCAAATCTTATCTTTAATAATTTTTAAGATACCCATAGCTTTTGATTTTCTCTTCCCCAATGCAACATATGTTTTAATTCCATTCAGAAGTTAAGACAACCTTAAAATATATAGGGTGGTTTAATAGAGCAATTTTTTTTGACGTTCCAATGTCTCTTAGCAGCTGTTGTTTTTTGCTCATTAGCCTTTAAAAAAAATTAAAGTTAATAATTATATAGGATCCAAAAATCCTGTGTTAAAATATTTCCCTTCCTTACATGTCTTATTCCTTTTAGATTACTTTTCTCTCTCTTTAAAGACGTTACTATATCATTTCAAAACTATTATTTCTATCACTGCCTATACACATTTTCTTTTCTTTCTTACTCATCTAAGCATATAGAGGTTTTCTAGGTCTGGACCTGGCTTTCTGCATCCTTGAAGGCTTCTCTGACAATGTGGGCCAAGCCTTAAATTCCCAGGTCATCTAATTGGGTCAATGAGAACAGAGTCTTACACCATTGGGCACGTGCCCCAGCTCTGGAAGTTGCTAAGCCTATTTTCCAGAATCTCTGCTAGTGGCAGCCAACTGCTGTGAATGTGGCCTTGAAGGAGCCCCCATCCCCACCATGAAGGTTCCCCCTCTCCAAAACCCTCTGGTGAACCCTACAACCTCCACGCCCTGCCCCCACACCCATCTCCCAGAGACCCCAGCCACTTCCTGAGACTTAGAAACCAGCCCCCAGCTTCCATCCTGCCCTGGAACTCCCATCTGGGCCAGAGGTGAATGCCTGGGATTGTAGTCAGAGAGGCAACCACCTCTGGGTCCCACCCCTGGACACCAGCCATCCCTGGAGGACCTGCTCAACTTGGCCGCAGTTTCTGGCCATTCATCGAGCCCTGCAGGAAGGCTCCCCTTTTCCAAGACTGCTGGCAGACCCTGGAGTCTCCACACCCTGCCCCCACAGTTTTGCTCGAGACCCCAGCCACTTCCTGAGTCTCAGAGACCAGACCCCATCTCCCATCCGCCCCAGAATTCCCATCTGGACCAGAGCTTCCATCCTGTCCTGTTACTCCCATCTGCACAAGAGGAGCTCCCATCTGGACAAGATAAGGAGACTCCAGGGACTTCCTGAGACTCAGAGTCCAGCCCCCCAGCTCCTATCTGGCCAGAACTCTCATCTGGACCAGAGTTCCCATCTGGCCCAGAGCTTCCATCTGGACCAGATAGAGATTCCCTAAATCTGTCAGCTCTATCTGGACCAAGTATACTGATAAGACCAAGAATGAACTCACGTGGAGATGGGCAGATGTCAAGGAAGAAGTACATACAACAAACTAAAGAGCAAGACAGGATCACCAGAACCTAGCCCTTCTCCAACAGCTAGACCTGAACATCACAGATTGGAAGAAGAAGAAGAAGAAGAAGAAGAAGAAGAAGAAGAAGGAGGAGGAGGAGGAGGAGGAGGAGGAGGAGGAGGAGGAGAAGAAGGAGAAGGAGAAGAAGAAGAAGAGAAGAAGAAGAAGGCGGAGGAGGAGGAGGAGGAGGAGGAGAAGAAGGAGAAGGAGAAGAAGAAGAAGAGAAGAAGAAGAAGGAGGAGGAGGAGGAGGAGGAGGAGGAGGAGGAGAAGAAGAAGAGGAAAACAACCTTATTAGTAACATCATGAAGAGGCCAGAGCCTTATATAGAAGAAATCAAAAATAAAGTGGAGGAACAGACAAACAAAAAATGGGAAGAATGCTATAAAAAACTAGAGGAAAGGACAATTAAAGCAGAAGAAAAGAATAAGTCCCTGAAAGAAAATCATGAAAAAGCAATGATACAGACTAGGGAACCAGTCCAAGACCTGAAGAGGGAAACAGAAAAAATGAAGAAGACACTAGCAGAAGGAATGCTGGAAATAGAAAATCTGAGTAAATGAACAGGAACTTCAGATGCAGGTATAACCAACAGAATTCAAGAAATGGAAGAGAGGATCTCTGGTGCTGAAGATACCTTAGAAGAAATAGATTCATCGGTCAAAGAAAACACTAAAACCAACAAAGACATGACCCAAAATGTCCAAAAAATTTGGGACACCATGAAAAGACCAAACCTATAATTAATAGGGATAGAGGAAGGAGAAGAATACCAACTCAAAGCACAGAAAATTCATTTAACAAAATCATAGAAGAAAACTTTCCCAACTTAAAGAATGAAATGCCTATGAAGACACAAGAAGCCTATAGAACACCAAACAGACTAGACCCCCCCAAAAAAGTCTCCTTACCACATAATAATTAAACAACAAAACATACAGAATAAAGAAAGAATATTAAGGGCAGCAAAGGAAAAAGACCAAGTGACTTATAAAGACAAACCCATCAGAATAACACCCAATTTCTCAATGGAAACTTTGAAAGCCAGAAGGACCTGGACAGATAAAATGCAGACACTAAGAGACCATGGATGCCAGCCTAGACTAATACACCCAGCAAAACATTCAACCATCATGAATGGAGTGAACAAGACCTTCCAAGACAAAACCAGATTTAAACAATACTTATCCACAAACCCAGCCCTACAGAAAGCACTAGAAGGAAAATTCCAACCTAAGAAAGGCAGATACCCCCATGAAAACACAGGCAATAGATAACACCACAGCAGTAAACCCAAAGAAGAAAAGTACACACACTACCACCAAATTAATAATAATAATAATAATAATAATAATAATAATAATAATAACAATCACTGGTCATTAATATACCTTAATATCAATGGACTTAATTCACCTATAAAAAGACACAGATGAACACAATGGATATGAAAACAGGACCCATCTTTCTGCTGCATACAAGAAACACACCTCAAATTCAAAGACAAACACTTCCTAAGAATAAAAGGCAGGGAAAAGACTTTCCAATCAAATGGTCTTAAGAAGCAAGCTGATGTAGCCATCCTAATACCCAGCAAAATGGACTTCAAACTAAAATGAATCAATAGAGATGATGAAGGACATTACATAAACATCACAGGAAAGATCCACCAAGATGAATTCTCAATTCTGTACATTTATGCCCCAAACATAAGGGCACCCACATATGTAAAAGAAACATTACTAAAGCTTAAATCACATATAAAACCCCACACAATAATAGTGGGAGACTTCAAATCCCCACTTTCACCTCTGGACAGATTGGCCAAATTGAAACTTAACAGAGACGTAATGGTCTTAACTGATGTTTTGGCTCAAATGGACTTAATATCTACAGAACAAAACACACAAACAAAAAAGAATATACCTTCTTCTCAGCACCCCATGGAACCTTCTCTAAAATCAAACATATTTGGCCACAAAGCAAATCTCAACAGATACAAAACAATTGGAATAACCTCCTGTGTTCTTTGGACCACCATGGTTTAAAGTTCGATTTCAACAACAAAAACAACTATAGAAATCCTACAATCTCATGGAAACTGAATAATGCTCAACTGAATCACTAATGGGTTAAGGAATAAATGAACAAAGAAATTAAAGACTTCCTAGAGATCAATGAAAATGAATACACCACATACCCAAATTTATGGGATACTATGAAAGAAGTGCTAAGAGGGAAAATCATAGCACTAAATGCCCACATAAAGAAGCTGGAGAAATCTCATGTTAGTGACTTGACAGCACACTTGAAAGCCCTTTAACAGGAAGAAGCAAAGTCTCCCAGGAGGAACACACACCAGAAACCTATCAAATTGAGAGCTGAAATCAATAAAATAGAAATAAAGAGAACAATACAAAGGATTAATGAAATAAAGTGTTGTTTCTTTGAGAAGATCAACAAGATAGACAACCCCTTATCCAAACTAACCAAAAGACAGAGAGAGAGCATCCAAATTAACAGAATCAGAAATGAAAAGGGGGACATAACAACAGACAATGAGGAAATCCAGAGAATCATCAGGTCATACTTCAAAAACCTCTACTCCACAAAACTGGAAAATCTAAAAGAAATGGATAATTTTCTTGGTAGTTACCACATACCTAAGTTATATCAAGACCAAATAAACCATTTAAATAATCCAATAACCCCTAAGGAAATAGAATCATTCATTAAAAGTCTCCCAACCAAAAAAAGCCCAGGACCAGATGGTTTCACTGCAGAATTCTACCAGATCTTCAAAGAAGACTTAATACCAATACTCTTTAAATTGTTCCACACAATAGAAACAGAAGGTATATTACCAAACTCCTTCTATGAGGCTACAATTACCCTGATTCCTAAACCAAACAAAGATGCAACAAAGAAAGAGAACTACAGATCAATCTCCCTGATGAACATTGATGCAAAAATACTCAATAAAATACTGGCAAACAGACTCCAAGAACACATCAAAACCAATTATACACCATGATCAAGTAGGCTTCATCCCAGGGATGCAAAGGTGGTTCAACATACGAAAGTCCGTCAATGTAATACACCATATAAACAAACTCAAAGTAAGAAAACACAGGATCACCTCACTAGATGCAGAAAAGGCATTTCACAAAATCCAACACCCCTTCATGATAAAGGTCTTAGAGCGATCAGGAATCCAGGGAATATACCTAAACATAATAAAGGCAATCTACAGCAAGCCAACAGCCAATGTCAAATTAAATGGAGAGAAATTCAAAGAAATACCACTAAAATCAGGAACAATGCAAGGCTGTCCCCTCTCCCCATACTTATTCAATATAGTACTTGAAGTTCTAGCCAGAGCATTAAGACAACATAAGGATATTAAGGAGATACAAATTGGAAAGGAAGAAGTCAAGCTTTCCCTATTTGCAGATGACATGATAGTATACATGAGTGATCCCAAAAATTCAACCAAGGAACTGATACAGCTAATAAAAACCTTCAGCAACATAGCAGGATACAAGATCAACTCAAAAAAATCAGTAGCCCTCCTATATACAATAGACAAACAGGCTGAAAAGGAAATCAGAGATACATCAACATTTACAATAGCCACAAATGATATAAAATACCTTGGGGTTATGCTAACTAAGGATGTGAAGGACCTATATGACAAGAACTTCAATTCCCTGAAAAAATAAATTGAAGAACATGTCAGAAAATGGAAAGATCTCCCATGCTCATGGATAGGCAAGATTAACATTAGTAAAAATGGCTATCTTACCAAAAGCAATCTACAGATTAAAAAAAATCCCCATCAAATTAAGAACAAAATTCTTCAAAGATCTCAACTTCATATGGAAAAACAAAAAACTCAGGATAACCAAAAGAATCCTGTACAATAAAACAACCTCCAGAGGCATCACTATCCACGACCACAAGCTCTACTATAGAGCTACAGTAATAAAAACAGCTTGGTACTGGCATAAAAATTGACATGTGGATGAATGGAATCAAATTGAAGACGCTGACATTAACCCGCAAACCTATGAACATATAATTTTTGACAAAGAAACCAAAAACATACAATGGAAAAAAGAAAGCTTCTTCAACAAATGGTGCTGGCATAACTGGATGTCAATGTGTAGAAGGCTACAAATAGATCCATATCTGTCACCATGCACAAAACTTAAGTCTAAGTGGATCAAAGACTTCAACATAAATCCAGTTACTCTGAAACTGATAGAAGAGAAAGTAGAAAGTACTCTTGAACACATTGGCATCAGAGATCACTTTCTAAATATAATACCAGTAGCACAGACACTGAGAGAATCTGTTGAAACTGAGAAGCTTTTGTAGAGCAAAGCATATGGTCAACAAGCAAAGCAACAGCCTACAGAATGGGAAAAGGTCTTCACCAACCCCACATCTGACAGAGGGCTGATATCCAGAATATATAAAGAACTCAAGAAATTAGACATCAAAATGCCCTACAGTCCAATTAAGAAATGGGCTATAGAACTAAACAGAGAATTCTCAACAGAGGAAGCTCAAATGGCTGAAAGACATTTAAGGAATTGCTCAACATCCCTAATTATCCAGGAAATGCAAATCACAACAACTCTGAGATACCACCTTACACCTATCAGAATGGCTAAGATCAAAAACACAGAAGACAGCTTATGCTGGAGAGGATGTGGAGCAAGGGGAACTCTCCTCCACTGCTGGTGGGAATGCAAGCTTTTACAGCCACTTTGGAAATCAATATGGCGCTACCTTAGAAAATTGGGAATCCATCTCCCCCAAGACCCAGCTGTAGCACTCTTAGGCATATACCTAAGGAATGCTCAATCATACCACAAGAGCATTTGCTCAGCTATGTTCATATCAGCATTGTTTGTAATAGCCAGAACCTGGAAACAACCTAGATGCCCTTCAACTGAAGAACGGATAAAGAAAATGTGGTACATATACAAAATGGAGTGCTACTCAGAAAAGAAAAACAATGACATCAGGAGGTTTGGAGGCAAATGGATGGATCTTGAAAAAATCATCCTGAGTGAGGTAACGCAAACACAGAAGGACAAACATGGTATGTACTCATTCATAGGAGGATACTAGATGTAAAACAAAGATGACTAGACTGCTACACAACTCCAGGGAGGCTACCTAGAAATGGGACCCTTGGAAAGACCCAGAGATTGCCCAATAACAGAGAAATGGATGAGATCTACATGAATAACCTTGATGACAGTGGGAGTAATGAAGGGCAAGGTTTGAGGGAAAGAAAGCTTAGGGGAGCAGGAAATCCCAGCTGGATCAAGAACAGAAAGGGAGAATGAGGAATAACAGACCATGATAAATGAAGACCACATGAGAACAGGAATAGGCAGAGTGCTGGAGAGGTCCCCAGAAATCCATAATGATACATCCTCTGTAGATTGCTGGCAATGGTCGAGAGAAAGCCTGATCTGATCTAGTCTGGTGATCAAATGGCCAAACACCCTAACTGTCGAACCAGAACTCTCATCCAATAACAGATGGAAGTGGATGCAGAGATCCTCAGCCAGGCCCCAGGTGGAGCTCCAGGTGTCCAATTGTCGAGAAAGAAGAGGAACTGTATGATCGTGAATTGTTGAGACCAAGATTGGAAAAAGCACAGGGACAAATAGCCAAATGAATGGAAGCACATGAATTATGAACCAAAGGCTGTGGAGCCCCCAGCTGGATCAGGCCCTCTGGATAAGTGAGACAATTGAATAGCTTGATCTATTTGGGAGGCATCCAGGCTGTGGGACAGGGACCTGTCCTTAGTGCATGAGCTGGCTGTTTGGAACCTTGGGCTTACACAGGGACACTTTGCTCAGCCTGGAAGGAGGGGACTGGAGCTGCCTGTACTGAATCCACCAGGTTTAAGTGAGTCCCCAGGGGAGTCTTGGCCCTGGGGAAGATGGGAATGGAGGGGAGGGGGTGGGGGGAAGGTGGGGTGGGAGCAGGAGGGGGGAGGACAGGGGAACCCATGGCTGATGTATAAAATTAAAATACAAATATAATAATAATAAAAAATATACTCTTCTGTGGAGGAGTTTGCTATTATCCAATAGAATGGTAACTGATAACTTTTTCCAAAAAAAGGTATTATAGTCATAGAATATTGTGATGTCTCCTTTTGATTGTCAAAATCTGGAATTAACTAAAATCTAAAAACTGTGGACATGCCATTGAAGGAATTTTCTTTGATTACTATGAAGTAGGAAGATCCAATTGTAAACCTTGTAAATCTTGAGATGGTTAGACATATGTTTAATCTGAGCCACACAGTCTTCTGTAAAACTATACAAGGACAAGGAAGAAGGAAGCTTTTACTCTTTGCCTGCTTGCCCTCACCTTGCAAGCAACTCCATTCCTTCACTGGTATTAGAGCCTACTTCTTTGGGATTGCAGCATACACTGAAGACCAGCTGTGCCATGTAGCCCTGTGGACAGCCAGCAATTGCTAGATTAGCTGGATTGCAGACTATGAGAGATTCTAATCAATCCCCTTTATACACACACACACACAAAACACACACACACACACACACACACACACACAAATATACATATATATGTGTTTGTGCATGTATGTATGTGTTATGTTCTGTTACTCTAGATAACACTGACTAATACATATTTGAGTAGCAGAAGTGGTTCTACAGCAACAGAGATATAAGGATGTATACATTAAGTATCTAGAAAGATCTTTCCAATTTGCTAGCACTTACAAGTAATGAAACCTATCTTGTTACTGAATTCTCTCTTACAAGCTCAGAGAGTATGAAAAGCCCATGGTGTTAACTATGTTACAAATGTGAGGCAATGAATTCATTTGATTATCCTGATTTACCATTTGTGGGTGGCAATGTATTTGATGAATTTATATTAAGGCTTTTGACAATTTATGGAAAAATATGAAAAATTATGACGCTGGTTGGTTCTAATTAGTATCTCTGAAAAAAAGACAAAGGGTAGGGCTGCACTCTGTAATAAAATTAAACAACTTTGAGTATCTTTGAATATGGTGAAGGCCATCCATGAACTTAGTGATAAAATTGACGGGCTCCAGATGTGCTTAAACAGTCTAAAGGTTTCTAAGTTTGCCCTTGGAAGAAGATCTTCTCTCCAGCAGCCCCAGATCTCAAGTTGTAAAAAAGTCAAACCAAAATCCTCATTATAAATTTGGCTGAATTACAACAAAAATTCAAGCCCCCATCTGGGAGGGTGTTAGAGGTTCAAGTAAGGTCATTAATTTGTAAAGAATGGGATTCGATGACCTGGGATGGGGATGTGTAGGAGGACTCCATTGAAGCTGAGAATTTTGGACTAGCAGGTTCTCAGGGCTAATCTCACTTGAAGAAAGTCTTTCCTCCCTCAGCAGGCTTTTCACCCTGACACTCTCACCACCTTACACATTGTCCTTTTCACCTTTAATTAATCCTTCATTGTCTGCCAACCCAGAAGTGACCACTGAAGTAACTTTCAGGCAAGACAATACTGATATCTCTTAGGACCCACCAATAGTTGACTCTTGGATCAAGAGAGAGGGCTCTGAGGTTAAGAGCACTGACTGCTCTTCCAGAGGTCCTGAGTTCAATTCCCAGCAACCACAAGTTGGCTCATAACCATCTATAATGAGATCTAGTGGCCTCTTCTGGCTTGCAGGCATATATGCAAGTGGGACATTGTATACCTAATAAATAAATAAGTCTTTAAAAATAATTATTGCCTCTTGACCCATAACCAGAGTTAAGGCAAAGCAGTCTCAGAGAGGAGAGTTAGAAAATATAGGCCATGAGAAGATGCATTACACTATTAAAAAGCTCAATGGGTTTTCTAATTCATTCAAACAGAAGTCTGGTTCATATGTGTGGGAATGGATTTTAAGAGTGTCTGATAATGGTGGAAGACCATAAAACTAGATCATGCTGTGGTTATTGATATGAGCCATCTGAGTGGAGACTCTAGGTTTAATATGGAATCTCACACATTTAAAAAGTTGTTGAAGTTCTTTTTTGTTGTTGTTGTTGTATTTTTGTTGTTGGTTTTTTTGTTTTGTTTTGTTTTTTTAATATGATCGGCTGAAGCATTTCTCAAAAGATAGCTTGCTGAAAAAGAGTTGGAGATTCCTGAAATCCCTTGGTTTAGTATTGATGAAGGGATTTTAAGCCTCAAGGAAATTGCAATGCTTTAGTGTGTACACTGTGTAAAAAAGCAAATCCTCCAAATGAGAAGGCCTAGAAGACAAGTCTCTTACTTACGCTGTAAGGCACAACATGGTGAGAAGAGTGCCAGCACATTTGAAGAGTTTTGTTGGTGCTCTTTTCCTTGTGCCAGACCTTAGTGTTGGAGATGTTGCTTCTCAGCTGGATGAATTAAATGCAATGGGTTTAATTGTGCCCTGAGCTATAACAGGAGCCAGCTGGCAATACTGAATTGCCAAAGACAAGATGATCATGCTATTGTAATAGTCAGCAGAGAACACCAATGTTCATAAAGACCTAATCTGTAGCACTCAGAACAGACGAAATAAATTTTATGGTGTTATTACTCACATAAATCTTTGGTACTAGCCAATAAATCAATCATAGTGTTTCCAGGCATGAAATAAATTAAAAAAAAAACTTAATGAATTTTTGTTTGATCTGTACAAGTGAAAAAAAATCAAATAAATGAAAGACTGGCTACATTGGATCATGCCCAATGGGAATCTCAGATCTTGAACCAATTTCCATACTTGAGCCAGTTAGCAGACCCAGAACATCTTGAGTGAAATAGTGGCCAGATTTCCCAGAGGAAGGACCTTTACATAATACCTAAAAGCTTACTGTTAGCCTTTCTCCAGTCCTACCCTAGGGGGACTTCAACCTTTCACAAAGGTAACTAACTACACATGAGGAGAAAGGAAACAAGAAACAAGGAAGGTTCCAAGAAACACTGTGGCCCTCCAGTAAAAGTAGGGTTTAATGGAGGTCAGTGGATTGATAAGTTTGGGCTGAAGTCTGACACACAGAAGGTGTAGTGAGTCCCTGAACTCATCCTGTGGTTATTTTCCTAATCCCAGACAGAGTGTGTAATTGGCATAGATATACTTACATTTTCAGATTGGTTCCCTGACTTGTGGAGTGATGGCCACTATGGTTGGTCAGTCTAAATGGAAGCCTTTAGAATTACTTCTGTTAAGGAAAATGGTGACTCAAAACAGTATCATAGTCATGAATGAAAGAATTACAGAAAATAGGTCTGCTATCAAGAACTTGAAAGAGGCAGAGGTGGTTGGTTTCAACATAACTATCTTTAACTCTCCTATCTGCCCAGTATAGACATAAAGATTGAGAATGACAGTTGACTATCAAAAACTCAAAGAGATAGTGACTCGGATTGCAGCTGCTATACTAGATGTGGTGTCCTGACTTGAGCAAATTAACATCTCCATGGTATGTAGATATTGACCTAGCAAATGCCTCTTTCTCAGTATCTTCCCATAAGGACTACAGAAACAATTTGCTTTCAGTTGGCAAGGCCAACGGTATACCTTTTCAGCTTTACCTAAATGATATATTAACTCTCTATGTCTATGTCATAACTTAGAAGGTATCTTGATCATTTGTCTCTTCCACAAAATACCACATTAGTGCACTATATTTATGAAATTATGCAGGTTGCATCAAGCAAGTAGAAGGTAGCAACAGCTTTCAATGAACTGTTAACACATGAGTACATCAGAGAATGGGAAATAAATCCAACCAAAATGGGACAATGAACAAAGAGGCCATAGTGAGAGTGTCAAGGTCTTACATGCACTCAACAACATGAACTTACTCTCACCAAGGTTGACATAGCCGCAGATGCTGCTAAATCCTAGAACTGCCAATAGCAGAGACCAACACTGAGCACCATATATGGCAGCATGCCTGGGGGTGACCAGCCAGCAACCTAGTGACAGGTTAGCTTCATTGGACCACTTCCTCTGTGGAAAGGACAACACTTAGTCCTTACTGGAGTAGATATTTATTTTGGTTATAGATTTGCTTTTCCTGCATATAATGCCTCTGCCAAAATGACTGTCAATGAAAGTGTGGTATTTTTTGCAAAGTATTGCTTCTGACAGTCAGAGAGGCAAGACAATGGGCTTACAATCATGGAGTCCACCGGTCTTAGCATGTTCCCCATCATCCTGAAGTAGCTGGCCTGATAAAAATATGGAGAGGTCTATTCTAGACACAGTTAAAACACCAATTCAATGGAAGGAGCATAGATAGGATTAGGGTTGGTTTCTCCACAAGGTGGTATATTCTTTGAGTCAGCATCCAATATACAGTACTGTTTCTCCAATGGCCAGGCTCAATAGATCCAGGATTAATTGGTAAAAAAGGATGTAGTTCCACTTACTATCACCCCCAGTAACCCATTAGGAAAAATTCTGTGCTCTTTCTCATGACCTCAAGTTCTGCTGACCTAGAAGTTTTTGTTCTGGACTGGGGAATGCTGTGGTCAGGAGCTACAACAAACCTTACATTGAACTGGAAATTTAGACTTTCCTCTGGCCACTTTAGGCTTCTAATGCCCTTAAAACAATGAGCTATAAAGGGAATAACAGGGTTCAGAGGGGGTGATTGATACATATTATCATTGGGAAACTGGATTCTTTCTCTGCAATGAAAGTAGGAAATGTTATGTCTGGAGTGAAAAAGATCCTCTATGGCAACACGTGCACTACCATTTCCTATTATTAAAGTCAATCAGAAACTGCCACAGCTTAATCCAGGCAGCATGACCAAGGGTACAGACCCTTCAGGAATTAAGGTATGGGTTACTGCTCAGGGAAAACCAAAACCTGCTGATGTTCTTGTGGAAAGTGGAGAAAACATAGAATGGGTACTAGAGGAAGGTCATTATTAATAACAACTAAAGACATATGACCAGTTGCACAAATGAGGATTATAGTTGACAGGAATGTTTCTGTTATATTTTGTAAAAATTTATTTATACAGATATTTGTGTTTTCTTTAATTTTTTTAACATGCATTGTAACACCAATTAAGAAGATATCAATGGCTTTAGTATTAAATTTGAGATACTAAAAGAATGTCCTTCAAGGGATATTGCCACCTATTCTTGATTTGAAATGTATTTGTGGTTGTATGAGAGATAGTAATATCATGTTTCATGTAATTATGACATAGATAAATATAAACTGTGTTTGTGATTTTATGTGGGATAGTTATATTATGTTTATGCATTATTATGTTTTTGTTATTGTTTTCATTTGGAATTAAGTGTGGCATATGGAGACACGATTTTGTGCCAAGTTGACAAGGCTCAGATTTGTCATGGCTATTTCTGGTTTTCAAATTGACTACATTGAGGAATTTTTGCTTAATTTAAAATAGGAAGATCCATTTCTAATGAGTTGGGAAGACATACTTTTAATATGGGCTATACTTTCTGCTGGAAATCTATATAAGGACATGAAAAAATTAAGCTTTTGCTTTTTACCTGCTTGTCCTCACCTTGCTAGCAACTCCATTCCTTCACAGGCCTTAGTACCTACTTCTTTGGGATTGCAGCATATACTGAAGACCAGCTAACGTGTCCAGCTTCATGAGATGAGCAACTTCTGGATTCTTGGACTTTCCATTCACAGCCAGTAATTATTGGATTAGCTGGATTGCAGCCAGTTAAGCCATTCTATAACTTGTGTTACTCTAGAGAACCCTATTACAAATATATAATTGCATTTACAATTTTTTTATAATGTTTTACAATATAAGTATAATATTTCTCACTTATAAATTAACATTCTCTATGATAATATTAATTTTATGTAATTTGAAAGAATTCCAATTCTTTTCCTGGAAAATGTGTATACAAATATAAATGAAAAAATATCTATACACACACACACACACACACATATATACATATATATACATATATATGTATATATATAAAGATGAAGATTAAATTTTACTGTAATTTTCTGTGTGTGTTTATAACTTCAGTAAGAATATTGCTTTGATCCAGTTGGTGGTGGTACACAGCCTTTAATACTAGCACTTTGGAGGCAGATCCAAGGGGATCTCTGTGTGTTCAAGACCAGCCTGGTTTACAGAGTGAGATCCAGGACAGGCACCAAAACTACACGGAGAAACACTGTCTCAGAAAAAAAAGAAAAAAGAAACCCAAGAATATTGCTTTGAAGACACATTTTTTTTAAACCTGAATTACTTTGTAGATATGTCTATGCCTTTATCTGCTATATATGATCCTACAGCTGACACAGTCATATGGAATAAAATATCTAGACATGTATATCTCTGTTGCTTTGAGCTGGGAGTCATTTATTCCTTTCTAACACAAAAATAAAACATTGCATTAAAATATCCATGTAAATTTCTGTGAACAAATATGTATGTGTGTGTGTTCATGATATTACTAAGAAATATCATTATTAAATTTTGTGACTGTGGTGGTTGCCACTTGTATCAGGATTTACACATTCTCTAAAGTAAAATATTTGCTTTGATATGAACATATGTGAGATGTAAATCCCCCATTATCTTTGCATAAATGCTAGGAAGAAAATAAGTTATACCAGGAGAGATTTTTGGTGTCAATCTCTGTGATTATTAAAAATTTAAACTGGCTTCGGGATAATAGTTGGGGATTTGCAATGCAAACACCTTCTTAAATAACTAATTTTCAGAATGTTTGAATAATTGTAGCATGAAAATAGAAATTGGGGTATATGTTGACTTTTTATTTCTATCCAGTGCTTACCACTGAATGAATAATAAAATTATTCTTCTAAAGCTTAGCACTGCATCATATTTTTAAGTATCATGGATATTAGAGAAATATTAACAAACTAATCCAATAGTAAGGAAATAGATGTACAAAATTCTGGGAAAGAGACATAAATAGTGTCATTGTTTGTGACAGTTATTGGTATCATGATATACAACCATCTAGATCCATTGATTGTAATTCAAGAAATTACCCAAGTATCAGTTGAGAGGCACTTAGGCTATTTCCGTTTCCTGGCTATTGTATAGAAAGTGGTAGGTGAACATGCTGAGCAAGCATTTGTGGTACAGGATGTTTTGGGGGCATTTCTCAAGGAGTTATAGAGATCATCATTTGTACATCAAAAGAAACAATCAATTGATAAATCACAATCAGTCAAGAAATTAGTCAAAAGGGGAACACATGACAACCTAAAGTCTTTCTGATCAAGTTTCCTGTAATTTAAAATTTGACCTCTGCTTCCAGTATCCCTCCTGTGGCTCATGTTAACTCACACTTTAACTGTTGGTGACATGTACTACCGATTGTTTTCATAGTCTGTTTTCCATCAGCAATATTTTTCTCTTAACCATGAGCATAATTTATCTGCTGAGAAATCTTTCTCCATTCAATTTCTGTGACTAGTTTTTGAGAAATCATTTACACTCATTTTATTCTCTTTCCTGATGCAAACCACTGTTGAGTAATGAATATATTGTCCTTATTTTTCACTCCCATTACCACCATAATGTTCATCTAGGGAATAATTGTGCTGTAATGTACTTCTATTGTATGAAACAACATCCCCAAACCAGCAGGTGTTTAATAAATACTAACTAAATCAATAAACGAGTGATAAGTTTTTAACATGCATTTGATAATTTTCTTCTAAATTGAAAAGGAACTGGCATTTTACTCTTAATGACTATAACATTTATTTCTACTTTATTCTGCAGGTTTTTATTTTATGTTGCTACATTTGCAAAGGCTGAAGCAGGAATTAAATAATCATTCTTTTTCACTTTTAAAGATATGTCTTTTTTTTAATGGAGAAGGAAAAGCTAGACAAATGAGAATTTATAACTCAAATTAGTTAGTAACTGAAGTATTATAGAAATTACATATATCATCATATTGTTAGAGAAAAAAAATGTAACAATGCCAGGAAGAGCATATCTTTAAGCAGAATGCATTTTGCTCATTTGTGGTTGTGAAAACTTGTGTGCTTCATCCATCAATGCAGCATGTTTCCTCCATGCTTACATTTCTCTCTAGAGATGTTAGAGTCCATCATATTATTCAGACTGTGCTCATAGACCTCTAAACTACTTCTTTCTAATCTCAGGCAGGCATTTCATTCTTATTTTTCCTCTAGTCACCAATAAAACATCTGGCAAATGCTTCATTCACTGATTGTTGTCTTGACATATTTGTCCAACTTCATCAAGATCTTATTAAACCTTGTTAGATTAAACTAAATGCAACCAATATTTTCAATACTAAACTAATAAAATTAAATGTTATCTTAGGAAGAATCTTTATTATAATCATCAATAAGCTTATTACACATAGCATGTACTCAATGCCCCACACTAGGGTGAGAAGCATTATATCCTTAGTTTCATAAATACATATTTCACTTGTTTATTTTCATGTTGTTATCTTCCAATCATAGTTACTGAGTCTTACTTGAAAGAACTTCATTTTTTCCCATGTAGTAATTCCTTGTAGAAATAAAAAGAGGCTATGTAATGTGTTATAAAAACAGCTCAAAGCTGGGCAGTGGTGGCACATGCCTGTAATCCCAGCACTTGGTGGGAAGAGGCAGGTGGATCTTTGTCAGTTAGAGGCTAGCCTGGTCTACAGAGCGAGATCCAGGAACGGCGCAAAGCTACAGAGAAACCCTGTCTCAAAACACACACACACACACACAAAAAAAAAAACAAAACAAAAAAAAAAACAAACAAACAAACAAAAAACCACAGCTCTAGTATCCTGGTTGTTTCACTGAAGATTGTATTATTCTTGCACACCAGTGGGGCTTACTACTTCAGAAAATGTACCTCCATGCTTGAAGTAAGATTCTTTGAACGTTTCACTCTTGCAATTGTAATTCTTGTTATTTCCACTAGTAACTGATTGTCAAAGCAAGTTCCAAAACACCAAAGTTCATAGAAGAAGGAAGCTGATTCTCCAAAATATGCCCAAAGCAGAAAGAACCAATGTCACAGAGAAAACTCCTGGATGACTGAAATCTCTCTCTTTTTTTCTTTCTGTTAGAGTGCTTTTATTTAGGTAGTATTTTCTGGGGTGAAAAACTCTAAGACACATGGTGTCATCGATAGAACTGATTGAGCATTTGCCTTCCAAATCCTGTGAGTACTGCTGAAATGTGTTATTTCAGTTGCTGGTGTGTGAAGATGGAGAGTTTCCAAGAGAATAATGTCTTCCAACTGGTAACATCAGTTTCTGTTTAATGTTCAGAAATGTGTTCACAGCTAAGACTTTTTATTTTATAGTTTTTTTCTTAATTTTGTTATTTTTAATTTTTAAAAATTTTATTTAATTAACTTGGTTTTTAAAAATTGTTTTACATGCCAACCACAGTTTTCCCTCCCTCCTCTCCTCTAGTTCACTCCCTCCCCTAGTGCCTTCTTCTTTTTCTGTTAAAATACTTTTTTAAAGTTATTATATTTGTGTTTTAATTTTACACATCAGCCATGGGTTTCCCTGTCCTCTACCCTCCTGCCCCCCCCCTTTCCCCCAGCCCCTCCCCTCCATTCCCATCTCCTCCAGGGCCAAGACTCCCCTGGGGCAAATAGCCAAACGGATGGAAGCACATGAATTATGAACCAAAGGCTGTGGAGCCCACAGCTGGAGCATGCCCTCTGGATAAGTGAGACAATTGAGTATCTTGAACTGTTTGGGAGGCATTCAGGCTGTGGGACCAGGACCTGTCCTTAGTGCATGAGCTGGCTGTTTGGAACCTTGGGCTTACACAGGGACACTTTGCTCAGCCTGGAAGGAGGGGACTGGACCTGCCTGTACTGAATCCACCAGGTTTAAATGAACCCTGTGCCCTTCTACCCCACCTCCCATCCTCTCTTCCTCTGTCTCCATTCAGGCCTTGCAAGGGTTGAACAAAGCAGGGCATAGCAAACTGAGCCATGGCAGAGCTCCTCCCCACTGAATAAAGGCTGGGTTTGGTGAGGTAATCCAGCCTGGGGAACAGATTCCCAAAACCCAGCTAAGCACCAGGGACAGGTCCTGATCTCACTGCTAGGAGCCTTACAAACAGACCAAGCTAGCAACTGTCACACACAGTCAGAGGGCCTAAGTCGGTCCCCATGCAGGCACCGGAAGTATTGATTCAGAGTTCACTTGTTCCTGTGAGCTCAGGTCAGTTGTCTCTGTGGGTGTCACTGTCATGAGCTTGATCTTCCTGACTTGTACAATCCGTCTTTCTCTTCTTTTTTGAAAAAAATTTTAAAAAATATATTTTTTTTTACATTTTATATTCTAACCCCAGTTTTCCCTTCCTCCCCTTTTCCTGCCTCCCCCAACATAACCCCCCATGCCACAATCCACCTGTGGGGTGCCCAAAACAGCTGACCACGCAGCTACTATGACAGTCTTAGAGGCCCAGACACAGGTTCTGTGCCAGGCTTACTGGCAGGTAGCACCTGGCTCCAGGAAAGACTATAAAGCTGACCCCACCCAGGGAAGGCCCACATCTAAGGTGGAACACTTGACATTACAAACATTCCCAGCACAAACCTATCTCCCAGATAAATGCCAGCCAATCAGGGTCTGAGCCCTGGAAATCCCCTCATCCCAGCCTCTGTTATGATAAAAATTCTACCCTGCCCAGGCTCCAGGCTCTCTGCTCTCACTGCTGCATGGGACAGACAAATAGCGACACCAAGCTCTGAGCTTTAAATAAAGGATCCTTGCTTTTGCATATGAGATTTGGTCTCCCTGGTGGTCTGTGGGGGGAGGTGTCTCCATGATCTGGGCATAACATCATCCACTTCTTAGATGGGGTAAGGTCAACCCTTGGGTAGTCAACAAAGTCTGGCATACCAAGGTGAGGCACGGTCTAGTGTCCCCCACCCCCCCTGAAAGCTGAGTAAGGTATTCCACCATAGGAAATGGGCTCCAAAAAGCCAGTTGAAGCACCTGGGATAAGTCCTGGTCCCACTGCCAGGGGCCACACAAAACAGATCAAGCCACACAATTGTCACCCACATTCCGAAGGCTTATTTGGGCCCATGCAGCTTCCCCAGCTGTCAATCCAGAGTCTGTCATCTCCAACTAGCTCAGGTCAGCTGTCTCTGTGGTTTTCTCCATCATGATCTTGACCCCCTCTTGCTAATATGATCCCTTCTCCTTCTCTTCAACGGATCTCCAGGAGCTCAGCCCAGTGCTTAGCTATGGATCATTGCATCTGCTTCCATCAGTTACTAGATGTAGGTTCTATGATGGCAATTAGGATAGTCACTAATCTGGTTACAAGGGAAGGTCAGTTCAGTTACCCTCTCCAGTGTTGCAAGAAGGCATGTACCCAAAAGATGCTCAATCATAACACAAGGACATATGCTCAACTATATCCATAGCAGCATTATTCATAATAGCCAGAACCTAGAAACAACCTAGATGCCCCACAACCTGAAGAATGGATAAAGCAAATGTGGTACTCTTATACAATGGAGTATTGCAGTAAAACAATGACATCATGAAATTTGTAGGCAAATGGATGGAACTAGAAAAAAAAATCATCCTGAGTTAGGTAACCCAGACCCAGGAAGACAAACATAGTATGTACTTACTCATAAGTGGATGTTAGACACCAAACAAAGGATAGCCAAGATACAATCCACAAACACAGAGAAGCTAAGTAAAAGGGAGGACCCTAAAAGGGACAGGCATGGAGGGCCTAGGAAGGGGAAATAGTTAAGATTTCTTGGGTAAACTAGGAGGGGAAGAAGAAGGAAGGAGACAGGGGAGGGGAACATGAGGGATTGAAAGGGCCAAATTGGAAGAGAACCAGAGAGGGAGAGCAATGAAAGCAATATCTTGATAGAGGGGGGCATTATGGGCAAGGAAGAAACCTGGTGCTAGAGAAATTCCCAGGGAGCCACACGGAGGACCCCAGCTAAGATTCTCTTTCTTCAGGAGTCCCAGAACTCTGCCCAGTGCTTGGCTGTGAATCTCTGCATCTACTTCCATCAGTTACTGGATAAAGGCTCTGTTTTGATGACAGGGTAGTCACCATTTTAAAAAGCACTGGAGTAGCAATCTTGATACATCTTTGGTTATTGAAGCACCAGCAAGATGGCTGTCAATAAAAGTGCTTTCTACCTATTCTGATGGTCTCAGTACCACCCCTGAGCCCACATAGCACATGAATAAAACTGATTCTCACAGATTGTACTCTTAAAATCACACCTATGCTATGTAACAGAAACATGTTTACACTTGTACACTCACACAATATATAAAACAAACAATGTTTTTAAAGTTTATTGAAGAAATTTTATCAATGCATATATTTTTTCAAATGTGATTTAACTGAAAATATAAAATAACTTTATATTGGAGTTAGAGATAGTTAAGCATTTAAGAGGATTTACAGCTTCAGCAAAAGATATAAATGATGTTCTCAGTACCTACATGATGACTCACAACCAACTGTAACTCCGGCTCCAATGAACCCAATATCCTCTTATGGGACAGTGCAGACACTTGATCAGACATTGTACATATGAACTCAAACAGATACATCAATACATACACAAAAATTAAAAGAAAATAAAGAAATATTTAAAACAAGTAGTATTTAAGTGGATAAATTTCAAAAGTTCACAAAAATAAATGAGTTTTTCTTGTAAAGGGGACTCATATAAAACAACATTAGTTGCTAATATTAGTCTTTATTTTATTTTGGTCTGATGTTGAATCATTTTTAGTTTACTTACTAATTATTAAAATGATTTTATAATTTTAGTCTTATTAAGAGGTGATGTATAGGCACCATATTAGTAACACTGTGACAAAGTATTCGATATAGTAAAGGGATTCTAACCTTGCCACAGGCTCCATAGGCTCACTACCCTTCCTTTGATATCTGGAGGGAAGGCCCTACAACAACTTGCTTCTTATTTTCTGCAAGCTTGTGAAAATATATACATCATATGGATGATGCCAAGGTCAGTTATCAGCTCAAGTAATAGCCAGAAATGTTCAAATACAGTTGTATCACCTTCATAATACCTAGATATTTGAGATTAGGGAGACACTAGGAATAACCAAGTTATCAAGGATCTCCTCCTTATTTCAGTCTTTCAAATGAATTATTCTTTTTCTTGTCCTGCAGGCTGCAGTAGTGAAAGTCTTTCTCATTTCTGAAGTATCCTCAAGGCATCTTGCCTATTTCCCCAACGGAAACTGATTGGCCCTTTCAAATTTTTATCAACTTTAATTATGTATTTCTATGTGTGGTTATGTGCATGCGAGTGCAGGTGTGTGCATGTAGAGACTTGAGGTGCTGGAGTCCTGGAAGTGGTTTATTAGGAAATTGTGAGTTGCCTGATGTGGGTCCTGTGGACCAACTTGGGTTCTCAGAAAGAATAATTGTACTCCTAATCTCTGATCCATCTTTACAGTAATATATGTATGTATGTATGTATGTATGTATGTATATACATATGTGCATATATAATTTATATATATATAATTAAAAATTGAGTGTATCATTTTACTTTTTGAGACAAGGTCTTGAGGTTTCACTATGTATTGTTGCCTGGCTTGAAACTCACTATAAATACCAGATCTTTATACTGTGTCGTCATTCTTCTCCTCTGAGCCTTTACCAGATCACCCATTTAGCTCTTTATATCATTTTAAGCATTTCCTAGAATTTATCTTCAAATTTTCCAAGTTCTTCCCCCTAACCTGTAGTCTATGGCCAAGCATGGTTACAGCAGTGATTCGCTTATCCATACCAATTTTTCTTACTCAAACTTTCATCACTAGAAAAAAGCATTACTTGTGAAAAACAACTTAAGAAAAGAAATATTTATTTTGGTTCATCTTTTTTTTAAATTTTCTTCAGAGATTCCAGTCCATAGTTTCTTGGATTCTTTTTTCTGACTTCTGTGCTGAGGAAAATCCTCCAGTAAGGGATGGCAGAGGGTTGCTAATATTTCACAGGAGATAGTGACCAGAAAGAATAATGAGATCAGATAAACACATTCTAAGTTACTCCATATTGTACAAAACAATGTGTTTTCAGACTGAGATGTCCTGAGAGACACTTCTTTTATATTTACTTACTTTAGTTTTATTAATGTGGCTGTTTCATCCACATGTATGTCTGTTTACCATATGTATACTCTTTTTTTTTTAGTCTGTGAGATTTTATTTTAGTACACTGATATTGTCAGTCTCAGTGCTGTTTTGAGAATTCATAGCTATTTTAATACATAGGCTAGATAGTTTACGTAAGTGGATTCAATCATGTAACTTATGAGAAAATAAATGATGACATTACCACAGATTTTTTTTTAAATGGTTAGTCATAACATTTTTAAAAATTCATGAGCAGGATGAAGCATTTACTGAAATATTTTGCTCATAAAAGGCAACTTTATAGAATAAATACAGTTTCAGAGAAGAAAAGAGAATAATAGAAACAAAAATTGACGCTTGCTCTAATTCAATTTTCCATATATTAAACACTATCCAAATATCGTGCTCTTAACTATGAACCATCCTTCAACCCTGAGAGCCTCTGTATAGCAGGTGGCTTTTACCCCATCTTGAGGACGGAGGATTGTTTTGTGTCTGAGTGAACGTGTAAATGGTGTTAATGGTCTAGCACAACTCAGATGGCCTGGATTGAGGAATGCCTTGTTCGTGGAAATGAAAGTGGAGTCAGCATTATTAGCAAAATTACTTAAAAATGTGGTGGGATGAGAGGGCAGAAATTCGAGGGTGAAGAATGGAGGATAATTTGATCAAAATATGTTGTATGCATGCTTGACCATTAACTGAAAATAGAAATCATCAATTCATGGGCTAATTTAAAAGTATGATTTTTTTTTCCTTTTTTCCTTTTTTTTTTTTTTTTGGAACATCAATGTCAAGTAGTTCCAAACTACCTGTAATTCTGACTGGAGGAGGATTTGAATCCATTGGAATTCAAGGGCACTTGCACTATTGCACAGGAACACACGTGTGCACATACACACATACACACACACATTAAACATACATATTAAAACACAAAGAAAGAAAAGTCTATATTCTGTGATGTGAAACAGTTCACCATAATTCTGCCTGTGATATTAAACTGCAATTAAATTTATCTGCATTCTATATTTAATACAAATTAATATATTTGAGCTAAAAACGGAAATACATTACTGTAATGCTATCATAATTTGACTTGTTTAAATTGACAAACATATTTTAAAATATTTCATGTATTATATATGTAATACTACATGAAATAATTATAATGTTTGTAATCAGAGAAAATTAGTGTGATATTTATCAGTATTAAAAGAAAAAACTCTTCACTTGTATAACTGGATTAAAGTCCTGTTATGTCTTATGATCTAAAGCAAAATCATTTTCTCTGAAAAAATTCTCTTTACTACACTATTGTTATGAATTGTGGCTATCTTCAGACTATCAATCACCCTGTTGTATAATATCTCTTACCTACTGTTAGCCTATAAAACTTTGGAGGTCATACACCAGGATGAGCATCATTTATATCCACTACCTCATACAGTGAAGTATATGTTTATGAATAATAAAACTTAGTGTGAGCTGATGCCAAATTAACTGAAAACAAAGCCAAACTCTAGGGTATATTTTATCATGACAGGAGGAATATAAGAAAAAATGCTGTCTTGATTCGTGAAGATTATCCAATTTAAATATTCAGATTATTTGACTATGCTCATATGGATCTTCAGTGTCACTGCTCATTAATATAAAAACAAAATATTACATATTCCTTTAAACATGTCTATATATTTCCCAAAATAATTAAGGGTCGCATATTACTGAAATATTAAAAGGTAATAAATAGTTTTAGGACTGAATGTCTAACTTTGGGAAAGTTTTATTTATGCAGTGAACATTCACTGGCAGGATGATTTCCTTATGCACATATACCCTGACCTCATTTCTCTATGCAAATCACAAATAAATCCTCATACATTATTATTAATTACATTCCACATTCATTTAAATGTTACTTTCTTTTAATATTTATTTTGGTTTTAGCAATCCATCTCATATAAAATATTACAGAGTCATCATGTCTTCTATTTGTTGAAAGAAGAGATAAGATAGGTTATTTTGCCAGGCGGTGGTGGCACATGCCTGTAATCCCAGCACTCGGGAGGCAGAGGCAGGAGGATCTTTGTGAGTTCGAAGCCAGCTTGGTCTACAGAGCGAGATCCAAAGCTACACAGAGAAACCCTGTCTCGAAAAAAAAACAAACAAACAAACAAATAGGTTATTTCTTTCTAACAATTTAAGATCTCATTTTTAACAATTTGCAATGCAAAAAAATTACAAAAATCCTTTTTGATTTAAAACATTACAAAACTGTTTATAATGGTAGAGTTAAAATTATTGCTTAATGTATTTCTTTTAAAATTTTTTGAATTATTACATCATTTCTCCCTCCTTCCCTTCTTCCAAACCCTCTCATACAATCTCCTTTTTAAATGTTTATATATACTGTGCATATATGTGAGCATGTTTCAGTGTGTGCTCATGTGCATGCATGAATGAGCATGCAGTGCACTGTGTATATGGGGAAGAGCCCAACTTTCTGGAGTCAGTAAACCGCTTCTAACAATTGATGCTGGCAGTTGGACTCAGGTCTCCAGACTTGGTAATCAGCACCTTTACCCACTTAGCCATTTATTAGTACCATTGCTCAAGTTTTCTTGGCATTTTTGGACTCTCACAGGTTCTCAGTTTTATGTAAATATTATAGTGGTTGCTGCTAGTAACAGTAGAGTCACAAGTACAAAGATGAGATCTATGTGGATTTTTTTTTCTTTTCTTTGGCTTGGGTCTATCTTTCAGACCTGAAAAGCTTGTCAAAGTTTTCTACTATTTTCCTGTACAGTAACAGTTCCTTTCTCAAAATGCTTGAAGTGAATATACTCTGCACAGGCTGCAAAGTCTTCTCAAATATCTCCTTTGGAACAGTCTGGCGGTTTCAATGGGAATGGACCACACAGACTCATATATTTGAATACATTGTTTCTAGTTGGTTGGAGAGATTAGGAGGTATGGTCTGTTGGAGGAGGTGCATCACTTGGGGCAGGCTTTGAGGTTTTAAAAGCCCAGCATCAATACCAATGAACTCTCTTCTGCGTTCTGCTTATGAATCCAAATATAAGATATGAGACACTGCTTACTGATCCAGGACCATTCATATCTGCCTGCCGCCATCTTCCCTAACATGATGGTCATAGACTTTAACCCTCTGAAACTGTAACACCAAATAAAACCCTCTTCTGTGAGTTGCCTTCCTCATAGTGTCTTTTCAAAGCAATAGAAAATAACTAAGATAAAACTCAGTATTACATCTTAGTAAGCTTGTGTCTTCAGAATTCTTATCGATTAATATATTCGGTAAGCAAATGATTCCTAATGTGGTAATATTTAAACACAAACCAGAAAAACAAGGAGCAAAACATGATTTCTTGACATGTGGGAAATATCAGTCAGAAGCTGCAGATATATACAGGATATCTTTTTTTTATTTAAGTTTTTTTATTCATTTTACATACCAATCACAGATCCCCCTCTCATCCCTCCTCCTGCTCCCCCACAGCCTCCCGCCACCCTGGCTACCCCTTGTCACCTCTTCTGAAAAGATAAGGCCTCCTAGGTGGAATCAACAAAGCCCTGTATGTACAGTTGAGGCAGGACCAAGACTCTCTCCACAGCATCATGTCTGACTAAGGCGTCTGAGCATAGGTAATGGGTTCCAGAAAGCCAGTTCATGCACCAGGGGTAGATCCTGATTACTTTGCCAGGGACCCCTCAAACAAACCAAGCTACACAACTGTCTCCCATATGCTAAGGGTCTAATCTGGGCCCAGGTAGGTTCCACAGCTGTCAATCTAAAGTTTGTGAGTTCTTATGAGCTTGGTTTTTAGTTGTCTCTGTAGATTTCCCCATCATGATCTTGACCCCTCTTGCTCATATAATTCCTCTTCCCCCTCTTAGACTGAGCTTCCATAGATCTGCCTGGTGCTTGGCTGTGGATCTCTGCATCTGCTTCCATCAGTTATGAGATGAAGGCTTTATGATGATAGTTAGGGTATTCACCAATCTGATTACCAGGGTAGGCCAGTTCAGGCACCTTCTGCACTATTGCTAGTAGTCTAAGCTGGGGTTCCTTGTGGATTCCTGGGAACATCCCTAGCACCTAGTTTCTACCTAACCACATAATGTCCCCCTCTATCAAGGTACTCTCTCATTGCTCCCGCACTCGGTCCCTTCCGCTGATGGACCATCCTGTTCCCTCATGTTCTCATGCCCGAATCCCTTCTCCCTATTGCTCCCTCCTTGCCCTCAGTTTACTCATGGTGATCTCATGTATTTCCCCTTCCCAGAATGATGCATGCATTGTCCCTTTTAGGGACTATGCAGGGTATCTTAAATATGATATTCTGAAATATTTTCATTAGTAATTGGAAATAATACAATAACATTCAAAATCATCATTTCTCTTAAATAAAGCTTGGCAGAAACAACTCAGTTTAAAATGTTAAGAAGAAGATAATAGAGTATTTTTAATTTTATCCTTATGTCCTCAGATAACTCTAGCTTTCACCATCAAAGAAGCGTCACAGCAGATACAATCAAAGAAAACCAGAAGTAGCCACAAAGCAGAGATGAGGGTGTCATGGTGATCTCATCCCCATTTGATAAAGCTACATTACAGCTCCTTAATCTATGACTCAGCAAATATCTCCAAAGGAGAGGATAGATAAATTATAAGAGACAGAATATTAGGAAGTCTATTGTGAGACAGACTTTATTAACAATGCCTCCATAGTTAAAACCAGAACAATTGCAATACCAAAGGACATGTTAACATGGAAAGGAAAAAGTTTGGGGACTCCACCTCTAGATAAAGAATTACAAGCAATGATGGACAGCTAGGAGAAGAATTAGCCTCTCCCAGAGATGAGCTCCTTATTGCTTGTGGAGTACAGAGTTGTGAGCCTTGAAACCAAATATACACAAGCTACAAACTGGACTCAGAAAGTATTTTTCATGTGTATAAGCAAAAACAAACATATATATGTAATCAATATTATTAAAGAAAAAGGGGATATCAACTTCAGAGTGGAGTAGTGTGAAAAGGACTCAAAGGAAGCATGCAGGGAGGGATGGAGGGAGGAAGGGAGAGGAGAAAGAGTTGTAGTTCTCTTTCTAGTAAATTGGTTTTTTGGGGGGGGGGTTGAGACAGGGTTTCTCTATGTATCTTTGCACCTTTTCTGGCCCTCACTCTAGCCTAGGCTGGCCTTTAACTCACAAAAAACCTTCCTCTGGCTTCCAAGTGCTAGGATTCAAGGCTTGCACCACCACCACCACCATCACCACCACCACCACCATCCAGCGTACATTCATTTTTTAAGAATTAGAGTGATAAAAGAATTTAAAATTACAGGAAATGTCGATTTTTATAAAGTGAAAATACAAAGAAATGCTCTGAAATATTGAAAATAAAAATGAATTTAGAAATGTATATGTTAAAATAACTAGAAAATGAAGTCTGTAAAAATAACATCTCTGTTAATAATGCTGTAAGTATCCAGTATTTAATGTCTAAAAAATATGCCCTTGATAATGTTCCTCAAAATGATGCAATATTAGTAAAGACAAACATAAGGAAATACATATATAATGTTTGTGAAAGACAAATGGTTAAAATTTTAATTAATTGCCAAGTTAGAATATATTTTGAACACATTCACAATATTTGAGAGCAACATCCCAGCATATTTGTAGACCTGTGCATTTAAAACATGAAATGCTACCAAAAGTTATATGGAAGCACTGATATTGATGAATTACAAAATGCTGTAGACAATATATTAACCCTTATAGTCACTTTTTTACATGTAAGAATATGATCTAAATATGAAATTTGAGAAAATAGAGTGATATTGAAAGAAAAGAATATCTAAAAATACTTCTGTCTTTCCAATTTACATTATATGATCTTTGTATTTATCAATTGAATAAAATATTAATCCATAATATATGTTTGCTTTCCCACAGGATTTTAAGCTACAGAAGATAACATATGAAGCTAGATGGGAGATGAAGAAACAGGGACGAGAGCTCCTGGGAAAGAGGAGGGAAGGGAAAAGGTCACATGACAGGAAACTGCAAATAGGATTTTTGCATACATGTATATTATTGAATACATAGTGGATTTTTTATGGTAACCATAAGCAACATACTACAACCAACAAAAAGGGAATGATTTCGAGTCATTAATTTGAATATAGCTATTAGAACAGGCCTTATGAAAAATGATGGACTCAGTATGTTTTTCATGATTACACTAATGTTCATCTATAAATCAGGTAATGGACATAATGTCCTTCATTAAGTGGAATTTTATTACATTGCATTCTACTCTCTTGAATTTTTTTGTTATGTTTTGTTTTTTGTTTTTTTCAAAACAAGGTTTCTAGGTGTAGCTTTGTGCTTTTCCTGGAACTCACTTGGTAGCCCAGGCTGGCCTCAAACTCAGAAGACAAAAATCCTCCCATTCTGGAATCAAGGTGAAGAAATGGTGTCCAGGTACAACTGCCTGTGAACTCACTGCTAAAACTTCATTTTAAAGTTCTAAGTAAGGAAACAGACATTATAAATAACACTAGGTCCAATTATAAGGTTTGTTGTGTTACATATTCTATTAAAAGAAATGAAAGGTAGAATTAAAGATAATTGCAACTTTTTCTGGAAATAATTTTATAGACTTAGGAAATAATATTAACACCAGAGTACGGTAACCTTCCAAATGGAAATGGAAATGCTTTGCCTTCTATCAACTTTGATCAAAGTGCCTTATTTTATTAGATTGACTGTGGGTATTGTATTCCCTGAAATATTGTGTGTTCCCCAAAATAAACATATCTGGGGTCAGAGAACAGACAGCCACTAGATACAGAGCCACAAATGGTGGCTAGAAAATGGGAAGAGTAAGCCATAGTAGAAGTTGGGCAGTGATGGTACACACCTTTAATCCCAACACTTGAGAGGCAGAGCTAGCCGGATCTCTGAGTTCAAGGCCACTTTAGAAACAGCTAGGCATGGTGACCCACGCCTTTAATCCCAGAAACCCAACCTTTAATCCCAGGAAGTGGGGGCAGAAAGAGAAAGGTATATAAAGCGTGAGGACCAAGAACTAAGGAGAAAAAGCATGTAGTTAGTTAAGCATTTGGCTGGAGACATATTCAGGTTTTGGAGAAGCACAGTCCAGCTGAGAGCCATTGGGATGAGGACTCAGAAGCTTCCAGCCTGAGGAAACAGGATCACCTGAGGAACTAGCAAGGTGAGATAGCTGTGGCTTGTTCTGTGTCTCTGATCTTGTAGCAGTCACCCCAATAACTGGCCTCAGGTTCGATTGTTATTAACAAGTATCTTTAAGATTCATGCCACAATTGACAGACTTAAATTTTTATAGGTTCATCTTACTTTTTCTGTTCATACAAACAAGCGCTCATCTGGTTTTCTATACTGCAGTGCATACTTTTATCTTTGTGCATCTCACCACTGAACACAGTGTAATTACCTCGTCTAATTTGTGATGTTTGCCTTTGCCCCTGAGCCTGGGTCATCACTCTGTGCATTCACGTTCTTTTCTTTTAGGAGGCCAGCTCATTAATAAGTTCACGACTGACCAGAGGTTTCAAATTGTGTGCTGAAGATGTATCTGAGACATCATAGTTGATCACATGCTCAAATATCAAATGGGAAGGTGTATGACATTGTGATGCTTAGTATTAGACTATGGAAATTTTCATTTTTTTTTGTCATTTTAGAAACTAATAGCATCTTTCACAGCATTAGGGGTATCTTAGCAGTGGAGAAATGCCATCTAGATGCAGTAGCTGGCTTTTTGGGGTTTTGTTTGTTTATTTGGTTGGTTGGTTGGTTGGTTGGTTGTTTTCTTTGGCCCTGTCACAATTAACTCATTATTAGTGTTCATATGGCCCTACATGTCTATGCCCTGGTTTGGTTTATGCTGCTTTGATTAAATCAGTGATCAAAATCAACTTGGGGAAGGAAGAGATACATTTTAGTTTACAATATCCAGGTCACAATCTATTGAGGGAAGCCAAAGCAGGATCTTGAGCAGAAACTGAAAGAAGACCAGGGATGAGATTCTATGTCTTGGTCCTGCTTACTTTCTTAGATAAACCAGGGCCACCTGCTCAGAAGTGGCCCTGCTCAGAGTGGGCTGACCCCAGGCCACTCTGCACAGGCCACTATAACAGAGGCAATCCATCAGTGGAGTTCCTCCCTCTCAGATATTTCTACTTCGGTATCAAGTTGACAAAAAAAAAAAAATACCAAGCATCACAGTTTTGTTTAATAACAAAAATAAATGCACAAGAAATGTATTTCTCTCCCACTCTTAATGTGGTCTGAGCAAGATATTTCACAAGAATTTGAGGATGCAGGCTAGTATTTTTATTTTATAGCAATGTGATAAGCAATATATAGACTTAACCAAGTCATGTGAGGAGGTAGGGAAAGTTATTATAGTTTCAAAGTGTTTAGCCCCATATACAACATCTAAAGAGAAGGCAAGCTCAGCACATGGGCTGTACAGAATAGTTACCTGCTTTCCTCAAATTCACATTCTTCACAGGATAAAACCATTTTAAAGACGAGAGTCACCCACTAAGGAATAACAACTTGAGTGGTTTTTTTTTTTGCTCATTATCAAAGCTTAAGTCATAGACCTAACAATTTTTCCTGAACAAATGCTCATCAGTGCTAAACAGATATTACATCACATGGATTTTATGCAAAGTAAGATAATATTTTAAGATAATTACATCAAAAGTGAAAATTATAAGCATTATTTTCAGCTATAAATCATATTTAATATTTTACTCCTAGGATTCCTTAGTCTTCTTGGCAGTTGTCTAAATTATCCATTGGAATGATATGAGCACACACATGTCTTCTCATAAAACTGTCAATTGTGTAATTAAGTCTTTATCTTTTGCATTTTTTCCCAGTTACTAGTACATGGTACTATCTTACATGCTGAATTGGAGCAGATTCTGGTACTTGACTATACCAAATTATTGGCACAAAAAGAAAGGCAAAATACAGAAAATCCATACAATAGCTCATATCTGAATCAAGCATACTATATACAAAAGTTGTAAATATAGCACATCAAGGTAACCCAAATAAGCAGAATATATTAAATTATTTACTTTTCATCACTGCTAGACTTAGTCAGTAATTGAATGCAGATATAATTTATATTATTTCCGAGATTCTCAATGAAGAAAATTTGCATGGAATTTACATTTTAAGACAGCTTCATTGACAAAATTGATTGTGAAAGACTTAAATGCAATGCCTTCAATGTCATATTTTAGACACTTTATATGGTTTGCTTCAACCTACATATAATATATTCTATTCTCTTTCACATATAATATCTAAATAGAAGATTATAATACTGTTGTGCCACTTTATTTATATATCTTTTTTGTGAACTACGGAGATATTTGTAACAATAAAATTTACAGGCATATTCAGCAATTTCTCTGTGACTAATAACAAGTCAGTTTATCATTGTGAAACTCAATGTAAAAACAAAGTAGAAGGCAAAAGCATGATACATGAAAGGGCTACAAAACTCCATTATTGTTTAAAAGGAAGTGTATTAAAATGTCTATACCTAAAATTTCTCAAAGACTATTGCCATGCTGAAAGAGTGAAAGGTATTTTCTTCTTTGTGATCATAAAGTATTTTATTCTTTTATTCCACATGCAGTGCACCTGCATTTTTATAGTAATGGTTCCCTCCTGGACAGTTTTTTTTTTAAGTAAATATTTGTAAAATTCAATCACAAGTCAAATAGTGAGTGAAATAAATAGAAGCATTTTTTTTTTTTTACTGGATAGTTTTATGTCAAGTTAGCACAGGATAAAGTCATCTGAGAGGAGGGATGCTCAATTAAGAAGGATCCCCCATAAGATCAGGGTGCAGGCAAGCTTGTTTTCTTAATTAGAGATTGGTGTGGGAGGGCTCAGACCACTGTGGGTCTCTGGACTCATCCACTTGGGTTCTATAAAAAAGCAGGTTGTGTAAGCCATGAGGAATAAGCCAGTAAGCAGCACTCCTCCACGGCTTCTGCGTTAGCTCCTGCCCCGGGTTGCTGCTCTCTTTCAGTTCCTATACTGCCTTCCTTTGATGATGAATTGTGATACAGAAGCATAAGTCAAGTAAATCCTTTTTTTCCCCAAGTTGCTTTGGTCATGGTCTTTCCTCACACTAATAATAACCCTAATTAGGACACATTTGTATATCATATTTTATGAAACAGGACTAAGGTCAGGAAACAATTAGTAAAATGATGCTAAAATTACCATGAGATAAGGGCCAGTGAAGTAGCCAATAGGATAGAGGAAATGGATACTAAGTTTAATTCACAGGACCCACATAGTAAGGTGAGTGAACTCTTCATGCAAGTTAAGACACTTCCTCACATGTGCTCTGGCAAACACACATACACACACACACACACACACACATACACACTGGTTTAAAAATTAAAAACCTGCATGGTGTGACATTCTAAAACTTATGAGTACAGTATTTGCTTCAAGGCATCCTATTTCACTTCAACCTGCGGTGTTTATTTGCCAGTACTGTTACCACATATCCTTAGCACCCTTGTTAGGTTTGAATTTTCCCCAGGAGTGGTTTCATTTATGTTTCCCAGCACAGGATACAAGCAATCATCCTGCAGCTATCAAAAGAACAGCAATTCTGAACTATCTTATGAATAATAGAAAAAAATGAAATTATACTGAGGTTACAAAAGAATCAAAGCTATAGAAGGCTTCAGAAATGAAGTAATAGTTATCGCTGAGAAACATCCTGCTTATAAAAAAGAGCAATGTGTTTAAATTTAAGGAAAGGCATTTACTACCCAGAATTAAATCAGTTTTATAACAGGCAAGCTGTTTTATTTTGTCACAGGAAGAAGAAATGATGATTATATATTATAGGTAGTTAAAGGAATGGATTTTAAAAATAATTATTTGAGTTAAGTTGAATCCGAGAACATGAAACAGTCTACTTACCCGTCACATCTATTATTTTTGCAATAATATTCTAAGACAGTTATATGGCATAATAATAAATAGTCTCTTAAGTTAACAAATTTAAAGGTATATTTTTTCATCATCAAACCACTAACTAGCTGTTATTGAGTGCTTAGTGGAAGCCCTGACTTAATAGGTATTGATCTTGTAAAAGAATTCAAGTACCGTGTGGTTTCCTATGAGGTAGACATTACTGAAAGTCATGAGCAATGCAAAGACTTTACTCACATAGTTCAGTCATATAAAACCATAAAAGAAGGAGGCTGTAAGATGATACAGTGGGTAAATCTGCATACTGACAAGGTTTACAACATAAAATCAATCTCTGGAGCAGGGGCGGTGGTGGTGCATGCCTTTAATCCCAGTACTCAAGAGGCAGAGACAGACAGATCTTTGTGAGTTCAAGGCCATCCTGGTCCACAAAGCGAGACTCAGGATAGGCACCAAAGCTACACAGAAAACCCTGTCTCAAAAAGCAAACAAACAAACAAATAAAAAACCAAACCAAGAAAAATTAGTCTCTGGTACCCACATGGTAATAAGAGATAACTGACTCCACAAGTTATCCTCTGATCTCTGCAAGCAGATCATGGCATACTTACACCTATTTTTTCCCTATTCACAAACACATATGCACACAATAAATAAATAAAATGCAGAGAAAGCCAATAAATGAGCTCTAAGTTTTAATTATTTTATATTCAGATAAATATTTCAAGACAGACCTTGAAAACAACATCATAAATACTAAATAATATATATTAAAAGTGATAAAGAATTATAGATGGTAACATACAAATATAAGGATAGAGGACCCATTTTAATTTAAAAATTATGTTATAGAAATTAAGACTAATATAATTGACTTTAGATATGAATCTAACTCACATATACATTTTCAGAGATTTTACTGTATCTCTGCATCTGGATGCAGGATGAATGATTCCTTCAACACCATAGCATTACTTGTTCCATAAGGATATGAGCCACAGGACAGCCCCATACTCAGGCTTCTTAGGCCTTGTGAAAACTAATATATATATATTACTAGGCGGGAAATACTTTGTGAATTTTTTAGATGGCATTAGCTGATTCAATGCTAAAAATAAATGTGCAATCTGGGTAACATTTCTATCCACATTTAACAAATAGTAACAAAAGACAAAGAAAATTGAAGATTCTTGCCAATAATTCAAAGAGTAGAAATTACAATTTGAGAATCTAATTGAAATAGCTGAACATTGATCCTGTGATGTAAAGGCCACTTAGAATTTCAATTTATTCTACAATTATACAAATGACAGTGTCCCTAAACTTTATTTTTCTCCCCCAGCTTGAAATTAGTTCCCACTGCCTCCAGAGGTACTCTCCTGCATCAGATCTCTGTATGAAGAAAGTACTCCTCATTAACAGTAAAACTCATGAAAATATACCTCTCAGCAACTTCTTGAGTCACCACTAATGAATGCCTCATAAGTTATCCTCTCACTTAAGATCATTTATCCACTTTCTATATAGAATACAAATTCAATATTGGTAACTAAGCTGGGTGTGGTAGCATACACCTTTACTAGAAGCCCACAGGGGCCTCTAGAGGCAGGCATATCTCCAAGAGTTTGAGGCCAGCCTGGCCTACATAGCAAGTTCCAGGACAGTCAGGGATACATAAAGTGACCCTGTCTCAAGCAAACAAAACATGAAGAAATTGATAACTAATTTGACAAAGGTCTTGAAAGAAGATAATGAAATTTGGTGATTCTGAAGCAACATCATGTGGTGTTGCATTTTCCACAATTACTTGCAGTTAGTGTTTTCCTGCCTGGCTCACAGTCAGGACAAATCTGTCACCTGCCAGGCCCATAGACGCTCAGAACCAACCAAGTAAACACACAGAAACTTACATTGTTTACAAACTGTATGGCCGTGGCAGGCTTCTTGTTATCTACTTCTTCTATCTTAAATTAACCCATTTCTATTAATCTATACTTTGCCACATGGCTCGTGCTTACCAATACCTTACATCTTCCTTGTCATGGTCTCAGCTGGCAGAATCCCCGCCCCAGCCTTTCACCTCCCAGAATTCTCTTCTCTCTTGTCCTGCCTATCCTTCCTGCCTGGCCACTGGCCAATCCGAATTTTATTTACACAGAGCGATACCCACAGCACTTCCCCTTTTCTTTTTCTTTTTTTTTTTTAAAGGTTTTAACTTTTACATAGTAAGATTACATATAACAAAACAATTATCAAGCAAGAATTACAGTTACAATATTAAAGAAGATATCCTATCTATCTTATATTTGTTAGTCCAAGGTTTTGTATCTAATTTATCTTTTATAATAACTGAGAAAATTATAACTATCATTTAAAGGTCATTAAAATAAGAATGAATTTATCTTTATGTTACTATTTTTATGACAAAACATTATAAGTGATTATAGTTTTTATTTTAATTTATATGATATATATTCCATTTTATTGAAAACATTATATTCTCATACAATAAATCCTAAGTACAGTTTCCCTTCCCTCTATTCCTCCCAGTTCCTCCACACCTCCCCTTCTATCCAGATCCACTTCCTTTCTGTCCCTCATTAGAAAAGAACAGTCTTTTAAGAGGTAACAGAACATAACAAAATGAAATATAGTAAGATAAAAAAATAATCACATTGAAGTTGGACAAGGCAAATCAACAGAAGGAAAAGGCCCAAGAGAAGGCACAGGAATCAGATCACCACTCATTTTAACATTCAGGAGTCCTGGAAAAATACTACACTGTGTACAACTTACTGTATTTTTAAATTTAAAATCTTTATTGTTTTTAGAATAGCATTTTGAGGGGTATATATCATTTTACTTTTTTATTTTGCTTTATCTTCTTATGTGTGCCCTGCACTTTCACTGAAATTTTATACTTCTCCCTGTACTCTTCCTGAAATTCTGTTTATATGTACATTTTTTTTCCATTGCTGATCACTTATTGGATAAGCTATCAACAGAATCCTCCTTGTAGAAAACTGTTTCTTTTTCTCTTAGCAGGTATTGATTACCTGTAGCTCTTCATTTGGTGTTGGCAAACTGTCAGATTTCCCCAATAACAGTCAACTAGTATTGTCATCATGAAAATCTTATTTAGGCAATCAAATTGTTGAGATTTTCTGCATGTAGAGGCCCTGACATATATAGAAGACACTACCTAGGAAGGAGCAAACAAACACCTGAATGAACAATAACAAGTACATCCATATAAAGGATGAAGTTGTGGACACTGCTTAAGAGTGTATTGTTTGAGGTGTCTGTGTATATTTCTATGAGAAACTTCTGGAAAATAGTGGGAACACTTATGTTTGGAAGAACAGAAAAGATTCCAACAGAAGAAACAGAAAGACCTTCAAATATAAACATGAGTGATGATTCACAAAGGCAGAGGGGCATTGGTTTCTGGAATAAGGTTGTCAATCTCATGCAATTACAGCTACAATTTCTAGTACTAAATACAGTATAAATTATAAATAATAAATGGCATTAATTGCCATTGGTAAATTGGTAAATCTAATGAATGTTAGAAATACTTCTCTAAATATAGAGAACATTTCAACATTTTGAGAAAAATACCAAGGACTACATAAAATGACTATGGTCATTTGCTTTAAATACCTCTGGACAAAACTATACTAGCATTGGATGAGCTAAAAGTATTCAAGTTGCCATTCCAATCACAGTATAAATAACTTAGGATCTTCTACTGCAAACCAAGAGGAACCTTTATCACTTAGATAAGGGATTTATTTGCTAAGAATTAAAGTTACTATCTCATCCAGTGACTGTGTAGATTATAATACAAATCAAAATTACAAGCTTATGTCTTTTGCTAAATAAGAACATTTATTAAGAAAGTGTATTATCCTTTCAGTTGGGTTGCTAAGATGTGCGAAGACCCTCCTAAAGCTGAGTACATTGGGTTGTTCATTCTGGTGAGTTATGATTACCAATGAATTATTCTCACTGCTCTCAACAGGTTGAGTTTTACTACACTCGGTAGTTCTGGGCTCTCTATCATAATTATACAGACCTATCTTCCTCCACATGAAGCAAAAGCCTCAGGATATAAGATTATATCTGCATTCTCCAGGAAGCCACATTTATTTTCTTTAAGGCACATGACATACAATGCAAGCTGGATCCTTTTCAGTAACCATTTATATTACCTTTATGTATAGATATATAAATGAGCCCCCTGCAAGACTCATAAAACCAAGAAAAATGACTACACACACACACACACACACACACTCACAAACACACACACCACAAAAATTACTGCTTGCACTTTGATCAAATGTTGAAACCTTAACAACATTAATGTAAGAAAATGACAACTGAAAGGGAAAAGAATTGGTAGAAATAATTTAATGTTGGATAATGGAGAATAAGTGGCCGCGGACTCTTTTACTAAGATTTTAGATTTATTGTGTAACTTGGCGTAGAAGTAGCTCTACTGGACTGTTTGCTCCACCGAGCAAACGTATGGGACATGGAAAAGGGTAGACTTACTCTAACCAAGCAGGAATTTATACTTGTTGATGTTATAAAGACAGAGGTTGCCATTGGCAAAGGGACCCTGGGAAACTGGAATGGATTTTCTGCTGTCCAGCTTGTGCTAGCTAGTTTTCTTTTTGTTGCGTTCATTTTTGTCAACTTGGAACAAGCCAGAGCGTTTTTTAAAGAGAAAACCTCGATTGAGAAAAAAAATGTCTCCAATGAACTGGCCTGTGAATACACCTATGTGGCATTTTCTTTATTTGATTGATTTAGTAGGCACCATACCATGTGGGCTGTAACAACCCTTGAGCAAGTTTGTAAGAAATCATGCTACTATGAAATCCCTTAGAGGCAAGGCAGAAAGCAGAATTCCATGACTTCTTCAGGTCCTGATTCCTTCCTTGACTTTCTGTCCTGAGTTTCCTTAGTGACAGAGCGTTATTTATGAGTTGTAAACTAAAATAATCCTTCACTCCCCATGCTACATTTGGCCATGGTATTTATACCAGCAACAGAAACCCTAAATAAGGAAACCTATTCACTGGAGAGGTTCAAGGTCTCAGTGGGTAAAGGTATTTGGTGCCACCACAATAACCTGAATTTGGCTCCTGTAACCTACAAGGATGAAAGAAAGAATTTACTTCTATGTTTTCCTCTGACATTTACACACATGCAATCTCAGAAAATCACACACATATACATGCACAAGCATGCTTACACTCATACATAAATACACACAAAAATAAATATATTAAACAAAACAACAACTTCAAACCTACTCATCAATTTCTTTAGTCATCTTCAAGATATATATTTTAACCACAATTATGAGAAATATTGTTTTGAGGAGAGTACGTAGGTTCCATCATTACACTCTGATCAGTTCTTTCAGTGGACCAGAACTTAATATGAAAATCGAAAACCACAAAATAATGAGGCCAATTAAATCTTGTCATAACAGGGGATAACTGAAAGCATGTGATCACCAAAATCCCATTCAACTTGGTTATAGTAATGTATAAAGAATACCAAGTCAAAGGACTATGAATATTTAAGATTATACTACTGGCTAATAGATCATGATTTTCCTAGAAACTATAAAACACAATTGAATTCTCACTTGGTAAACATGCATAGGTAAGTTTTCCTGGAACTCACTTGGTAGCCCAGGCTGGCCTCAAACTCACAGAGATCCACCTGGCTCTGCCTCCCAAGTGCTGGGATTAAAGGAGTGTGCCACCACTGCCTGTCACAACTGTGTAGCCCAGGCTGGCCTCAAAGTTGTGATCCTCCTGCCTCTGTATCCTTCAGCAAATCCTACCAGCCTATCGGCATGCACCATCACAACCTGCGTAAGTTTTTATCAAGTAAACAGAAGTCTGATGGGAATCTACATCTTGTGACCCCTCAGTTGTTCAATTTGAATTAATTAATTGGTCCTGACTCAGTAAAGTGTCTTGGTCTGTTTGTGATGCTTTAAAAAAAAAAAAAACCACAAAACATAATAGACTAGGTAATTTATAAATATCATGTAATCATATTGTGATCTGAGAGCTTGTGAAATCAAAGATGAAGGAGAAGATAGGGTCTGTGTATAGTGATGCATGCTGTCCATGTTAGGGGGCACTTTACCCCCAGAGAGAATTAGCTGTGTTGTTACATGTAGTTAGAGTTTTCCTGCCTGGCCCAAAGTTAGGACAAATCTCTCTCACCTGCCAGGCGCATAGATGCTCAGAACCAACCAAGTAAACACACAGAAATTTACATTGTTTACAAACTGTATGTCTATAGTGATATTTTATTTGTATTGAAATGTGATTTTATTTGTATGTCAATAAAGTTGCCTTGAGGTCAGAGCAAGCCAGAGCAGAAGCCGAGCAGTAGTGGGGCACGCCCTTAATCCCAGCACTTGGGAGGCAGAGCTAGGTGGATCTCTGTGTGTTCAAGGACATAGCCAGAGTAGCAGACACACGCCTTTAATTTCAATACCAACCATAGAAGACCTGGAGGTCTGTACAAACAGGCAGTGACGAGGAGGTCATGTGGCTGGGTTTACAACCAATAAGGGAGGAGAACAGAAAGTCTTTAAATAGACAGGACGCACAGAAATAGGTCTCTTGTGGAGAGGAGGAACTGCAGAAGCAGTGAAGGGTAAGGTTTTCCGCTTTGGCTCTGACCTCGTAGTTTTTAACTCTGCAACTGGCTCTGTGTTTCTTATTTAACAAGCAGGATACATCTACAATTGGCGCCCAACGTGGCAAGAATTCATTAAAAAAACCGCTTGCCTTGGCAGTGGGTCCAGCTTCCCGCCTGGGCGGGCCTGGCTCCCTAGCTCCAGCTTAGCCCCGGTCTAACCCAGGCCTAGCTCAGCTTACGACTCAGGCCCAACCTACCTTAGCCACAAGCGGTTACAGCCACAGCTGGAGTTACTTGCTTAAAAAGCCGGTGTTACAAAACAACCCAGGCCTGCGGGAGCTACCGCTAATTGCAGTAGAGCTA